>NW_027638702.1:0-55000 GCF_951216825.1 Electrona antarctica
TGCATTTCGGATTCATGGGAGCGGATGATATCGCTACGTCATGTTGTAGTATTGTTTTGTAGTCATCAATCTTCCGGAACTTCCTTTTCCCTCAAACCGATTTTTCTCAATAAAAGCTACAGGCTACGAGAAAAGGAAGTTCCGGAAGATTATTCCTGCCTGATGACTACAAAACAATACTACAACAGGACGTAACGATATAATCCGCTCCCGAGCGGATACACAAAATGAAATAGAGACCAGGCTTTCCTCCGAGGTGGAAAGCCTGGTGAGGTGAGGTTAATGGAGAGTGGAATAACTAGCGAGGGCCCCTGGGGTACCGGCGTCCAAAATTCAGAAAAGAAGTCTATGTTGGAGAGGCTAGAGCAGGGGTGCCCACACTTTTTGACTTGAGAGCTACTTTCAAAATGACCAGGTCGGCAAGATCTACCCACCAAATCAATTATTATACCATTGCTGAAAATAGTTTAAATATGTACCTGAGGGGGCTTCGGAATAGTAGAGTTGGTGTTACATTCTGTACAGTATAAGACAAATGCACTTGCAATGGGAAATAGAGGGGGAGAAATGTTTTTTTTTTTTTTCTTCAATATATTTAAATTAAATACTCTTTAGGGGCATGTCATGTGATCTACCTGCACAGCCTCTATGATCTACTGGTAGATCACAATCTACCTTTTGGGCACCCCTGGGCTAGAGCCACCATTGGACTGGCCCCATGAAGTGAACAGAGTTTCTTAACTCTGTCTTACTCTATGGCTCTGTTGCACTCTTTGAGAAATGTTAATTTGTCAAAGTATTAAACCCAGAGAACCTAATACTTAAATTGTTCCAATGGTGCTGCACTGGGAAGCTAAAAATGCCTGTTAAGTGTTAACTGAACAGTGCGTATTTATAGCTAGAACATTGCAAAAAAAAAAGAAAAAAAGGGGGCGCTTTTATCATCGTACATCATCATGACATAAAATAGACACATGCTCAGACACTATGACGTAAAATTGTCCATTCATTGTCAATGTTTGTGTAGGACAAACAAAGTTTGTGACTTTGTGCACACACACCAAAAGCTGGATAACGGAGGGGCTAGCGAGTCAAGAAGCCGTTTCTCTCCTGGCACACACGTGGTGGTGAGACTGAGAGTAACATCACACCTTCCAATCACACCCGACCACATCTTGTTTCACTATGCTCAGCCTGGATTGAATGAAACCAAGTCACCGGGTGATATAAAATGATGAAGAGAGGTGAATCATGTTGTTCACTCCATCGAGATTCCATTTGTACCCTCTCAGAAATGAACAGTGAGGATTTCACTGTCTAACCACATGTAACAGTAATGTTGTTGTATGTTCTCTCTCTGCACCCGTGCACCGTCCGTGACCCACTGTCTCCACCACACCTCACCTCAGCCATGGCCGAGAACATTCAGTCTGCTGCCTGCCAGAGTGAATCACAGCAGGCTGCCAAGAGGACGAGACTGGGCGCTGACCATGTGAGCGTGGACACTTGCTTCCTCTGTGTATGGTGTCCTGTGTTCAGGACAAATTATTTTGTGACCTCTTGTGGGAGAGGGGAAATGGGGCGAACATGAATCTATAATCAGGTTAAAACAATAAAATCACACCCGTGTGAACTGAGTGGTGCAAATCCCCCCCCCCCCCCCCCCTCTCTCTCTCTCATTAGCAAGCAACAGTGCAATACTATCTATCTGTCTCTGTACTCATGAGTCACACATGAGTCACACACAAACATAGTCACACACAAACATATTCGGATAGGAAGATGAAGAGGGGCATGGATGAGAAAGCTCACTCTAGATTACCCAGCCAGGATCAACATGCTAACTGGAAAACCATTGTGTTGACACATTAAAGTCATTAAGGGACTAATATACATGGGGAAATGTGACATTTCACATGGTGCACATCTACACAAGGACCGTTTTAAAGCACATTAGCAGTTCAACATTATTCACGGATGAATAGTTTTGTCCGATTGATAAAAAATCTCCCTCTGGATGTTGTCGGTGCATTTCAGGAGGACAGCACCAGTGGACCTCTATCCTCACACCTGTTTGAGGACCCCGGCCATCCCAGGATGGTGTTGAAGGGCCTGAACAGGCTGCGTCTGAACAGTGCCTTATGTGATGTGATTCTGTGCTGTGAGGGACAGGAGTTCCCCTGCCATCGATATGTACTGGCCTCCTTTTGTTCTTATTTTGAGGTAAATACACACATTGATTGTCCTGCTGTTGTTGACGGAATGACATTTCAATACTAGTACTTATTAATAGTACTTGGCTGAAAGTACATAAGAAAGGCCTAAACCGTCAGACACTCCAAGCGAACCGTTCTCGTTTTCAACCTGCACAGGCAATGTTTACAACATCTGGCATGATGGAGTCCACACAGAAAAGGGTGACCATCAGTGGAGTGGAACCTCACATCGTTGGTATGTTGGTGAACTACGCCTACACTTCAAAGGTGTCCATCTCCAGTGAAAATGTACAGGTAATGTATTATCATCATGGACATTATTTATTATATTTCCACTGTAACATCTGTGATAACTAAATGTATTTTGTACATTTGGTCTTCTAGGCCCTGCTAGCAGCATCAAACCTGTGGGACGTGAACAGTGTTCAAATGGCCTGCTCTCGCTACATGGTGCGTCACATGGATGCGAATAATTGTGTTGGGATTTACTGCTTTTCTGAGGACCACTCGTGTGAAACGTTGATGAAACACAGCATGGATTACATTCTGGAAAACTTCAGTGGCATCTACCAACAGGTCAGTCGTTGAGCGATCATATGTATGATGCGTTTTCACCTATTACTATTTCTCAACCTGCCAACAGAAACTGACCCAGACCTGGGAAGAAACATTCAATGAGTCATTGCTCAGTGATTTGATACAACGTATATTTCCAAATAACAGCCCTTGGGAGGAGAAAAGGTTACTTTGGTACGACATATGGGAACAGAGTCTTCATCTATCAGCTAATCTACAGTATTTTGTTTTCTACCAATAGCAAGAGTTTCTCTCCCTCCCTGTTGAAAGACTGACAGAGATTCTTGCCAGTGACCACCTGAACGTGCCCAAGGAGGACATGGTGTTTGAGGCTGCCATGTTGTGGTTAGACAAGTGCCCTACCCGCAGGCAGAGCCTTGAAAAGGTCAGTCATTTCACCTTGCCAGACGATCGGAGGTGTCTGCCGATCGATACGTCTCCAATACATGCTCACTGGCATACAAATACTTGCTGGTAATATGTATGATGATATTATATAGTGTTGTTCACCACCTCCAGTTGGACAAGTAAATATGAATCAGTGTACTTCTATGTTTTCTTTAAGGTGCTAGAACAAATCCGTCTGCCTCTCATCAGTACCTCCTACCTCCACACTGTGATTGAGTCTCTGGATGTGGTGAAGGAACACGAGGGCTGCCAGAGGTTCATCTCTGAGGCCAAGGAGCAGCCCGACCGTAACACGGCACGGCCACGCAGGACCTCAGGTACCCTGCCTCATACACTGATGATGGTGCAAAAATACATCAAGGCTTTTCTAGTTCATACAGAGACAAAATCCTCCGACGTGTATTGGTTTAATTTTCAGGCCTAAGGAATACTTATTATTGCATCATGATTTCATTCTTTTTGAGTGGTGCAGCCACTCCATTGCGTAGCTATGTGTGTCCCTGGCTGGCTGCGTCCCTGGCTGTGTCAGAGCACGGAAGTAGCTTTTTTTCACCACCAAGTGTCACTGTTGCACAGCCACACACACACACACACACACACACACACACACACACACACACACACACACACACACACACACACACACACACACACACACACACACACACACACACACACACACACACACACACACACACACACACACACACACACACACACACACACACACACACACACACACACACACACACACACACACACACACACACACACACACACACACACACAAGTACAGTAGAGCACCACTCAGTTCAGATGGTTCTGATTCTTTTACATTACAATTCAAGTTTTTTTTTATGTTACATCATTTTTGCACAATTGTAGATGTCAAAACGCATACTATACCAATTTGGGCTATCATAACATTTCAGTAATGTAGTCCCTCTAATGTAGTGTACCAGGGCTCATGTACATGCCTGGTGCTGCCTTGATGTTCTGTATTTACCACAGACCTTTATTCTTCGTTGTACGACGAGGGGTGAAAATAGCAGATCTGAAAGCTCACATTGCATCGCATGGTGACACGTTGTGGAAAATCATGCCTTTGAGATGTTCCCTTTTCAATAAATACATTTGCTCTGTCTCACCTTCTTGGAGGATGCTAAATGGAAGAGCTTTGATCCCCTGAAAAAGCAATGGAAGACTCTAGGAGATTCTCTTCCCCTCAGGGGCTTAGACCATATGGTTGCGTCAGGTGAGAAGCTCCATCAGACTCCATCAACTTGCCTACTCTGTTTTGAAGAGTAAATAAATAGTTAAATATTATGTAGAGTGCAAACTAAGATAACAATGTAGCCTAGTCCTTCAAAGAAACTAGGCTGTCTAAAGTCTAAACAACATGCTATCTAAACATTAAACAAATAAAATAATTGGGCAGCGAAAACAAATACGAGTAGGTCTAGGCAACAGTACTTAGAAACTATATTAAGACATTTCAAGTTGATATATTAAAATGGCATATTAAAATCGTTATTTCTTTTAACAGTCAAGGCATGGCTCGTTTTCTATTCTGCCCTTCTCCCAGCAGGCTCTACTCTGTATGTGGCCGGAGGATTTGGTCCTACCAACCAGATGTGGATCTATGATATTCAAAATGGCACATGTATGATGTGTGACATGGCTTCCATGAATTTGGCTACGGATGCTAGATTAAGTAAGACTATCAGTATCAAACTGTAGAATTCAATTTAACCACATTATCCCTCGAGTCCCCATTAGGCTATATCACAGGTATAAAATGTAACCACCTAATAATAATTATATATAATAATTATCTCATTTTAAAAAGAGATATATATACATACATGTGCACACACACACACACACACACACACACACACACACACACACACACACACACACACACACACACACACACACACACACACACACACACACACACACACACACACACACACACACACACACACACACACACACACACACACACACAGTATATTATGGGTGCAACGGTTTGCGAACCGTACGGTGCGGCATACACGGTTCAATACGCCCTAATGAACCGTGCTCTTTCGGTTTGCAATTAATTAATTTCTTACAGCTGGGGAGAATGTATTTCAGTCACACACCGCTGTACTGGCATTCGTTGCCTTGGTTACCCAAAGAGGGGCTACATGGTCAAGGCAATATGTTCTAATCTATTTGACTCCACACAGACCTGGCGCTGCTGGATGGATGTGTGTTTGCAGTAGGTGGCCGAGCAGAGGGGAAGAGCACAGGCCCAATGGGCCGCTACGATCCCGTCCAGCACACGTGGCAGCTCATGGAGACATGGCAGCGCTTGGCACCGCGTTAGGGCAACGAAGCCCCTATTGTGGTCGCTCTAGACGGATGGCTCTATTTCATTGGTAGGGAGCAGGTTTATTCACATGCAGGACAGGTTCAGTCTTTTAATCATCTCGTTTTACAGCAAGATCTGGGGTTGTGGTTTTGTATGATCAGGTAAAGCATAATGGTTAACTGTTTGTGTGTCCTCCTGGGCCCTAGGTGGCCGTGATGATGATCCAGATCATAGGACGTCAAACCTGGTCCAGGTGGCCAAGTACAACCCTGGAACAGCTGTGTGGACAGAAGTCGCTCCTATGCAGATGCCGCATGATCAATCAGCTGCCTGTGTTCTGAATGGAAAGATCTATGTTATAGGTATCATTCCTGTGCTACAAGAGTTTACTTCATAGTACAAGAGAATTGGCATAACAATATGCTTGCTGTACCCAACAGAAAAAAATACTCAGTCATTAAACAGAATGGCCTGTATGTATTACAGTATGTATGTTATACTATTGGATTGTAATTAGTAATGCATTACTGTGTTCATCACTTTAATGTTGTAGCTGGTTAGGTAAAGGTAGGGCTGTTTTGTTCTGCTTCTTTTTCTTTTTTACTTAATGTGCTGCTGAATATATTGACCTATAATACAGCATCATTTATCAGCTAATGTATGTTTTGTATTAATCTAAATCTGCAAAGTAACTAGTAACCTCAAACAATTATTAGTGGAATAAACAAAAGTTAAATATTTGCCTCTGAGATAGTGAATAGTAGTGGAGGATACGTACAGGACTTACTTTCCACTACAGATCTTAGTTCCATAATAGACTCACTGTAGTTCAGGCCCATACTGTCCATAATGGAGCCCGGTGACAGTCACTATTCTGTCCATTCATAATGGAGCCCGGTGACAGTCACTATTCTGTCCATTCATAATGGAGCCCGGTGACAGTCACTATCCTGTCCATTCATAATGGAGCCCGGTGACAGTCACTATCCTGTCCATTCCACATGTTGTCCATAATGGAGCCCGGTGACAGTCACTATCCTGTCCATTCCACATGCTGTCCATAATGGAGCCCGGTGACAGTCACTATCCTGTCCATCCATAATGGAGCCCGGTGACAGTCACTATCCTGTCCATTCATAATGGAGCCCGGTGACAGTCACTATCCTGTCCATCCATAATGGAGCCTGGTGACGGTCACTATCCTGTCCATTCTGCTGTCCATAATGGAGCCCGGTGACAGTCACTATCCTGTCCATTCCACATGCTGTCCATAATGGAGCCCGGTGACAGTCACTATCCTGTCCATCCATAATGGAGCCCGGTGACAGTCACTATCCTGTCCATTCATAATGGAGCCCGGTGACAGTCACTATCCTGTCCATTCATAATGGAGCCCGGTGACAGTCACTATCCTGTCCATTCATAATGGAGCCCGGTGACAGTCACTATCCTGTCCATCCATAATGGAGCCCGGTGACAGTCACTATCCTGTCCATTCATAATGGAGCCCGGTGACAGTCACTATCCTGTCCATTCTGCTGTCCATAATGGAGCCCGGTGACAGTCACTATCCTGTCCATTCATAATGGAGCCCGGTGACGGTCACTATCCTGTCCATTCATAATGGAGCCCGGTGACGGTCACTATCCTGTCCATTCATAATTGAGCCCGGTGACAGTCACTATCCTGTCCATTCATAATGGAGCCCGGTGACAGTCACTATCCTGTCCATTCATAATGGAGCCTGGTGACAGTCACTATCCTGTCCATTCATAATGGAGCCCGGTGACAGTCACTATCCTGTCCATTCATAATGGAGCCCGGTGACAGTCACTATCCTGTCCATTCATAATTGAGCCCGGTGACAGTCACTATCCTGTCCATTCATAATTGAGCCCGGTGACAGTCACTATCCTGTCCAATGGAGCCCGGTGACAGTCACTATCCTGTCCAATGGAGCCCGGTGACAGTCACTATCCTGTCCAATGGAGCCCGGTGACAGTCACTATCCTGTCCATTCATAATGGAGCCCGGTGACAGTCACTATCCTGTCCATTCATAATGGAGCCCGGTGACAGTCACTATCCTGTCCATTCATAATGGAGCCCGGTGACAGTCACTATCCTGTCCATTCATAATGGAGCCCGGTGACAGTCACTATCCTGTCCATTCCCATGCTGTCCATAATGGAGCCCGGTGACAGTCACTATCCTGTCCATTCATAATGGAGCCCGGTGACAGTCACTATCCTGTCCATTCCCATGCTGTCCATAATGGAGCCCGGTGACAGTCACTATCCTGTCCATTCCCATGCTGTCCATAATGGAGCCCGGTGACAGTCACTATCCTGTCCATTCCCATGCTGTACATAATGGAGCCCGGTGACAGTCACTATCCTGTCCATTCATAATGGAGCCCGGTGACAGTCACTATCCTGTCCATTCATAATGGAGCCCGGTGACAGTCACTATCCTGTCCATTCATAATGGAGCCCGGTGACAGTCACTATCCTGTCCATTCATAATGGAGCCCGGTGACGCTCACTATCCTGTCCATTCATAATGGAGCCCGGTGACGGTCACTATCCTGTCCATTCATAATGGAGCCTGGTGACGGTCACTATCCTGTCCATTCATAATGGAGCCCGGTGACGGTCACTATCCTGTCCATTCATAATGGAGCCTGGTGACAGTCACTATCCTGTCCATTCATAATGGAGCCCGGTGACGGTCACTATCCTGTCCATTCATAATGGAGCCCGGTGACAGTCACTATCCTGTCCATTCATAATGGAGCCCGGTGACAGTCACTATCCTGTCCATTCATAATGGAGCCCGGTGACAGTCACTATCCTGTCCATTCATAATGGAGCCCGGTGACGGTCACTATCCTGTCCATTCATAATGGAGCCCGGTGACAGTCACTATCCTGTCCATTCATAATGGAGCCCGGTGACGGTCACTATCCTGTCCATTCATAATGGAGCCCGGTGACAGTCACTATCCTGTCCATTCATAATGGAGCCCGGTGACAGTCACTATCCTGTCCATACATAATGGAGCCCGGTGACAGTCACTATCCTGTCCATTCATAATGGAGCCCGGTGACAGTCACTATCCTGTCCATTCATAATGGAGCCCGGTGACAGTCACTATCCTGTCCATTCATAATGGAGCCCGGTGACAGTCACTATCCTGTCCATTCATAATGGAGCCCGGTGACAGTCACTATCCTGTCCATTCATAATGGAGCCCGGTGACAGTCACTATCCTGTCCATTCATAATGGAGCCTGGTGACAGTCACTATCCTGTCCATTCATAATGGAGCCCGGTGACGGTCACTATCCTGTCCATTCATAATGGAGCCTGGTGACGGTCACTATCCTGTCCATTCATAATGGAGCCCGGTGACAGTCACTATCCTGTCCATTCATAATGGAGCCCGGTGACAGTCACTATCCTGTCCATTCATAATGGAGCCCGGTGACGGTCACTATCCTGTCCATTCATAATGGAGCCCGGTGACAGTCACTATCCTGTCCATTCATAATGGAGCCCGGTGACGGTCACTATCCTGTCCATCCATAATGGAGCCCGGTGACAGTCACTATCCTGTCCATTCATAATGGAGCCTGGTGACGGTCACTATCCTGTCCATTCATAATGGAGCCCGGTGACAGTCACTATCCTGTCCATTCATAATGGAGCCCGGTGACGGTCACTATCCTGTCCATTCATAATGGAGCCTGGTGACGGTCACTATCCTGTCCATTCATAATGGAGCCCGGTGACGGTCACTATCCTGTCCATTCATAATGGAGCCTGGTGACGGTCACTATCCTGTCCATTCATAATGGAGCCCGGTGACAGTCACTATCCTGTCCATTCATAATGGAGCCCGGTGACGGTCACTATCCTGTCCATTCATAATGGAGCCCGGTGACGGTCACTATCCTGTCCATTCCCATGCTGTCCATAATGGAGCCCGGTGACAGTCACTATCCTGTCCATTCATAATGGAGCCCGGTGACGGTCACTATCCTGTCCATTCATAATGGAGCCCGGTGACAGTCACTATCCTGTCCATTCATAATGGAGCCCGGTGACAGTCACTATCCTGTCCATTCATAATGGAGC
This sequence comes from Electrona antarctica, assembly GCF_951216825.1. Classification (NCBI taxonomy): domain Eukaryota; kingdom Metazoa; phylum Chordata; class Actinopteri; order Myctophiformes; family Myctophidae; genus Electrona; species Electrona antarctica. The sequence goes on from NW_027638702.1 coordinate 9,700, forward strand.
CTGGTGACAGTCACTATCCTGTCCATTCATAATGGAGCCCGGTGACGGTCACTATCCTGTCCATTCATAATGGAGCCTGGTGACGGTCACTATCCTGTCCATTCATAATGGAGCCCGGTGACAGTCACTATCCTGTCCATTCATAATGGAGCCCGGTGACGGTCACTATCCTGTCCATTCATAATGGAGCCCGGTGACGGTCACTATCCTGTCCATTCATAATGGAGCCCGGTGACAGTCACTATCCTGTCCATTCATAATGGAGCCCGGTGACGGTCACTATCCTGTCCATCCATAATGGAGCCCGGTGACAGTCACTATCCTGTCCATTCATAATGGAGCCTGGTGACGGTCACTATCCTGTCCATTCATAATGGAGCCCGGTGACGGTCACTATCCTGTCCATTCATAATGGAGCCCGGTGACGGTCACTATCCTGTCCATTCATAATGGAGCCCGGTGACGGTCACTATCCTGTCCATTCATAATGGAGCCTGGTGACGGTCACTATCCTGTCCATTCATAATGGAGCCTGGTGACGGTCACTATCCTGTCCATTCATAATGGAGCCCGGTGACAGTCACTATCCTGTCCATTCATAATGGAGCCCGGTGACAGTCACTATCCTGTCCATTCATAATGGAGCCCGGTGACAGTCACTATCCTGTCCATTCATAATGGAGCCTGGTGACAGTCACTATCCTGTCCATTCATAATGGAGCCCGGTGACGGTCACTATCCTGTCCATTCATAATGGAGCCCGGTGACGGTCACTATCCTGTCCATTCATAATGGAGCCTGGTGACGGTCACTATCCTGTCCATTCATAATGGAGCCCGGTGACGGTCACTATCCTGTCCATTCATAATGGAGCCTGGTGACGGTCACTATCCTGTCCATTCATAATGGAGCCTGGTGACGGTCACTATCCTGTCCATTCATAATGGAGCCCGGTGACAGTCACTATCCTGTCCATTCATAATGGAGCCCGGTGACAGTCACTATCCTGTCCATTCATAATGGAGCCCGGTGACGGTCACTATCCTGTCCATTCATAATGGAGCCTGGTGACAGTCACTATCCTGTCCATTCATAATGGAGCCCGGTGACAGTCACTATCCTGTCCATTCCCATCTTGTTTATCTATAGGTGGTACAATGACGGTAGATTAATGCCGAACACGATGGAGTGCTTCAACCCCTTGACCAACCAGTGGACCACGAGTGCCCCCATGCCAGAGCCACGCCGCAAGCCTGGTGTGGCTGCGATGGATGGAAAGATCTACGTCGTAGGAGGGCTGATGGATTCCTACGGCAGGTAAGACACTGCTGTTGTCCATGGCTGCCTGTGAAAAGATGGGTTCTTGTCCACACCAGTCGTTTCTCTCATGGCCATTGGTCTCTCTTCATTGTAGAAGTAGAACTAGGTTTCCCCAGGACATCACGTGCTACTGTGAAGAGACGGACACGTGGGAAGCTGCGGGGTGGCTTCCTGATCGCTACGGTCCCACGTGTGTCGCTCTCAGACTGAGGAATGACGTGGTGCGTGTCCTGGAGATCCACATCTCCACATCTTCATCTGGAGATCCACCAAATGAAGATGATGAAGAACGATGGTTATGATCCAAACGATGACTATGGTCATGTACTGGATAACTGATTATGGATGGGTTTAGAATCTTTATTAAACACAACGTGGAAACTAAAAAGGGAGGTAAGGGGACTAAAAGGCATAACATTCAGTCAAGAACGTCTGCATATAGGCCTAAACATCATAAATAAAACCATGTTCACGTGAACCATTAACCATCAGTACATCACCAATACAAATCATTACTGTGCATAGCTCATACCACTGTATCAAAATGCAATAGGAAAAGGTATATCGACCAAACCAAAGAAGACCATCAAACTCCAGTAACCATCAACAGTGAAAACCTTTACAAATTACATTCTTTCAAACATGACTTTGTTCCCCTTCCAGCGGGGCGATACTCTAATGACCGTGGCGTGGGATCTCGCGCTTGTTAAATACTACACAAACCTTCACTTTGTGTAGAGCTTGCACATCCGTCCATCGGTATCCGTCCAGTAGCCAACCTTTCCTCCTCATCCGTCCATCGGTATCCGTCCAGTAGCCAACCTTTCCTCCTCATCCGTCCATCGGTATCCGTCCAGTAGCCAACCTTTCCTCCTCATCCATCCATCGGTATCCGTCCAGTAGCCAACCTTTCCTCCTCATCCGTTCTGTGTCAAACAAAGGTGCATGTACGTATATCTAACCCTACTTCCTGCAAGAGCTTTCAAAATGAAAGTAGTAGATACAATTATTATGCAAACTATGATGATGCAAATGAAGGTGGTGATTATGAACATTGGGCGCGGTGGCTCAGGGGTAGAGTGGCCGGATGGAAACCGCAAGGTTGCCAGTTCGAACCCGGGCTCCCCCAGAGTTAGTGTCGAAGTGCCCTTGAGCAAGACACTGAACCCCTAATTGCTCCTGATGTGCAGGTTGGTGCCCTGCATGGTTTCCGCCGCCATCGGTGTGTGAATGTGTGTGTGAATGGGTTAATGTAGTGCACAATCTCTGTAAAGCGCCTTGGATAAAGGCGCTATATGAATGCACCATTTACCATTAATAATCTATGTACTGGCTGTTAATAAATTCTAGTAGAATATATGTGGGATGTTGTGTGTGCTCTCGATAGAGGAAATCATTTTCTTGAATGAATGAGCACTGCCTTCTGTCCTACTACTACTAGATGTACGCTAAAGTATCATGACCGTTGCCTATGTTAACTATAATTAATGTTTCACTGTCGATAGTGTATTGCTCATTCATTGTATTCACTGTTGACTGTACACTATAGGATTCGTACAGTTGGAGGCCATCGATATTGTCCTTTTCTTTTTGCTGAGGTTTGCGTGATCTGCGCAAAAGGACAGTTAACCCATTTTGGGCGGGAACCCCTTTTGGTGTTTTAAACATTATGTTATAATTTAGCTATTGAAAAATAGCAGATCTACAAGCTCATAGCGCGCCACCGAGTGGCGCGCTACGAGCTTGTAGGTCTGCTATTTTTGAAAAATCGTGAAAATATTTATTTCAGAAAACTGGAGGATTTAGAAGGATTTTTTTTTATTTTGAGGTCAGGCCTACATGGGTCAAATGATAAGGGACAATATCGGTGGCACCCAACTGTATATGTAGGCTGCCTGTACACTCCCATCCACTCCGGCCGGGGGCTACGACCAGGTTTTGCTGGTTCACACTTGGTGTCTGACATTTTGTCAGACACCTGTATTTTATTTGTATCTTCTTTGTATCCTTGTGTCATGCCCTACTTGCTGCTATTGCATCTAAATGGGGATCAATAAAGACTTATCTATCAATGTCATGAGTGTTTTTATTATTATTTTATGGATTTCCTTAAAGGTAATTAAGTGATATTATATACTGTAGGTAAAACAAAAAAGCTTTTTGTGAAAAGGTTAAAGAAACATAAAATGTATATGGGGCTTAAGAACTCATTTCATATCTAAAATAACACATGTAGGCCTGTTACTTCTGGTTTGATCAAGGGAGGTCGCCAAGACTTGTAAAGAGCTCATCCCTTTTTGCTGGCCCAAATACTGTATTGTCTTATCCTCATTTAAATTGATAAAAAGTATTACTCATCCATTTGGGCTTTTAGTAACTACAGATAACAGACAGATGGTCAGGAAGCTTAAGGCATCTGCATCATTTATTTCAATAGATATGTACAATTGTGTAATGAATGATGAGCTGTATTGAAGTTATTCTGTGCTCTAATAAAAGTGTCCGCCAGCCGGCCCTCCCATAAGCCAATTGAATGTGCGTGCGTGCGTGCGTGCGTGCGTGCGTGCGTGCGTGCGTGCGTGCGTGCGTGCGTGCGTGCGTGCGTGCGTATTTTCCATCACACTATAACATCTATGCGCTGCTGTTTCCTCAGCTGTTTGAGTTTGGCTTTTCTCAGGGTAGAGCTGCGATCCTTGAAGAAGCCATGCCTTGTTTTATCTGTGGGAAAATGACAGGCGATGAGTGTTAACAGCCTACAATACATCACAACTAATATTAATACAGTGACGGAAGTTGTATATTGATTTAATTATCAGTCATTATCAAGATAGACTGTTTAAATCCTGGTCTCTAAACTGCCTCCCCCCGGCCAGCCGGGGCGCCTGATGGAGGGGAAAGGAACTGGTTGGAATAACGTGTTCCTTCCACGCGCTACGTCCAACCAGGGAAACTCCCTCCTGTCAGGTGTAAAGGAGCAACTTGGACACTCAGGCATGAAGGAAGCATGAGTTCAAGTCTGTTGCTCTCCCCATGTCCCCCATATATGGGGACTAGGTTGGCGGAGGGTGTGTAGAGCCCAGGATCACATTCGATAATTGACACAGGGGTGAAAAATGGGTTACAAAATTGTGGGATAAAATTAAAAAAAAGAAGAAGATAAGACTGTTTCGTGTCTGGCTTGCAATAGTGACAGGTTTTGGTACAACTTCCGTCAGACATTCAGAGAAGGTTGTTACTTTTTGACCAACCATCACATGTCAAGGGCTTGTCTCAGTGAATCATGTGTTATGGGAAGTGTACATTTTAAGAGTATATGAAGCACTGTCAGCCTTTACCCATCAGACAACAAACATTTGAATCTTCCAAAGCTGAGCGGAGGGAGTGGGAAGTATCAGGCTTTGTGACTCTGTGATGTGATGGCCAAATTGCGATTGGCCGGAATATGATGATGTCGGCATGATGAGCGCCCCTCACTTTACAGTTTACACGGGTGTGATTTTTCTTTTTACAACGTTGTTGCATGATGACGGGTCAGATCTTTCTCTGTTGGTTGCTATAACAACGCATTCAAACCTCTGCCGCTTCCTGGTGTGGCAGAGAATACGTCACCATCCATCATCACGGGGCCAGGCAGTGTTGTTTTTGGCAGCAAATTTCTATTTTAGTTTTAGTCATAGTCTCTTGAATAGTTTTCACTTATAGTTTTAGTCACATTCTAGTCACCTGGAATGTTTTAGTGTTAAGTCTAGTTTTAGTCGACTAAATGTCATGAGATTTTAGTCGACTAAATCTACAGGTGATTTAGTCGACTAAAATGTATTTTGGCGGGCCTTGATGCCGTCGTAGTGACTGTTTTTACACTTGCGGAAAATAGCCGATCTACAAGCTCACAATGTGAGCTTGTAGATCTGCTATTTTCAGCATGCAACCAAGAGTAAAATGACTTATACTGGATCTCTTGTCCACTAGTCCCTTCCTAACATTTTAGTCTATTTTGTATTTGTTTTGACGAAATTGTCAGTATATTTAGTCTTAGTTTTAGTCATCAATAGTTTTTGTCAGTGGAAAAAGGTAGTCGACGAACATTTTTCGTCTTAGTTTTAGTCGACAAAATCATCACAGTGCCAGGCCAATGGTCCAGTTTTTAAAACATTTTCTTCAGCTTTAATTCATTTTCTACTGTACATCAAATACATTGGGGCTTTTTCAGCGATCCCACGCAGTTTCTGCACTAGGAACTGCTTTTCTAGTTCATTACAATAACATAAATGAAGGAGGAGGTGTTGCTCACCTTGGCTGGCATTCCAATCGATTGGTTCCTCTCTGGAAATCCCCACATTACTGTTCCACACTTTCCAATCCACCTCTTCCACTCTGCGGCAGAGATAACACCATAAATGCAATTACTTATTCATGCATTAATTGTCAGGTACATTTTCTGTATGCAAATGTGACATGTGTCCACTGACCAGTGGGGAGGTTTTGAACTGATTGATTGAATACTTTATTGACGATGCAGGCAGTAAACGAGTTAAAAACACTCCAAATGGATGACACACCAAGCCAGATCGAGGCATTCATATTTTCTAAAATATTAATTTAGAAATAATAGTATTGGCTTACTAGTAACTTCATAGTATTCATAATGTCTATTTTAAATGGTACTGTGGTACTTGTGCAGTGGTGTTGACCGTGTTTGCATTTTGTCGTCGTTTGTATAATCCAACCTGAAACAACGTCGGTTGTCGTCGCTTCCTTCCTTGCCTCCCAGCTTCACGTCGACTCCACAGCGAAGGCGGCTCTTCAGACAGGCGGGCAGACCACGCTCCAGGTCTAGGGTAGCGATGGCTCTCTGGAACGAGCAGAGACAAAACCATATAGAGGTGACGTGACATGTCATTCCAGAATGGTACCACAGTGGCAGCCAGCTAGCTTATACGCGAGTCCAGTTCTGAACTAACCGTAATGGGCTATGTGCATACACGCCATTTTGGAAAGAACTTGGCCCCTTCCCTACTTCCTTGGCTTCACCAATGATAGTAATTAATATTTGTTTATGGCCAATATATTTATGTGGCCAATATAAATACGTTTAACAAAAGGCAGATGCACGTCTCAGAAGGCTAGTGACAGGTGTGTAGGGCAAGAGCATATATTAAAAAGGGTATCTTTGAAAAACAAAGAAAAGCTCCCACACACTGTCAGACACTTGCCAAAATGTTGCTCTTTATTAGGTCGACGTTTCGGTCGCTTAGACTTTCAGGACAGACAAGGATTGTCGGTCTAAGTCTAATAAAGAGCAACATTTTGGCAAGTGTCCGACAGTGTGCGGGACCTTTTCTTTGTTTTTCAAAGATACCCTTTTTGCCAATATAAATACACCACGTTTCATACAATAACACACTGCATTCATGTAGTGGCAGTGAATCTGCAATGCTGCTTGCTATATGCTTCTATACGTCAAAATGATGCTTCATTCCAACATTACCAGGCGCCCCCACTTCACACGAGTGTGATTTCTCACCTCACAACCACTTGTCCGAACGGGTCAGTGACGACACACACGTCAACTTTGAGGCAGAGTGCGCGTGCACGTTTTCCGCTGTTTGAGGCAGAGTGCTCTCCTCGGTGGTTCTCTAGCTCCACTGTCACACACACACACACACACACACACGCACGCACGCGCACACACAGTAAGTATACCTGTAGTCTCCAGATGCTGGTGCTCTCCTCTGTGGTTCTCTCCACAGTCTTGCTCATCAGGGCGATGAGCATGTTGAGCAGCAGGATGAAGGTCAGGATGATGTAGACGATGAGGAGGATGTAGAAGATCACGTTGTCATAGGAGCTTTTACCATGGCTGTACACAATGTACACATAGGAGCTTTTACCATGGCTGTACGTACACAATGTACACATAGGAGCTTTTACCATGGCTGCCAGGAGGACAGCACAATGTACACATAGGAGCTTTTACCATGGCTGTACGTACACAATGTACACATAGGAGCTTTTACCATGGCTGCCAGGAGGACAGCACAATGTACACATAGGAGCTTTACCATGGCTGCCAGGACAGCACAATGTACACATAGGAGCTTTACCATGGCTGCCAGGACAGCACAATGTACACATAGGAGCTTTACCATGGCTGCCAGGACAGCACAATGTACACATAGGAGCTTTACCATGGCTGCCAGGACAGCACAATGTACACATAGGAGCTTTACCATGGCTGCCAGGACAGCACAATGTACACATAGGAGCTTTACCATGGCTGCAAGGACAGCACAATGTACACATAGGAGCTTTACCATGGCTGCAAGGACAGCACAATGTACACATAGGAGCTTTACCATGGCTGCCAGGACAGCACAATGTACACATAGGAGCTTTACCATGGCTGCCAGGACAGCACAATGTACACATAGGAGCTTTACCATGGCTGCCAGGACAGCACAATGTACACATAGGAGCTTTACCATGGCTGCCAGGACAGCACAATGTACACATAGGAGCTTTACCATGGCTGCCAGGACAGCACAATGTACACATAGGAGCTTTACCATGGCTGCCAGGACAGCACAATGTACACATATACATCAGTTAACAATGTTGTATTTGTGTGCTCTATAGTACGTTTCCTATAGCCCCGATACACTCCCTCAGTCCCTACGCTCATCTCGGAGCTACAGAATGAGCGTATAGGGACTGAGGGAACGTATCGGGGCTATACGTTTCCCAAACCTTTTCATGTCAAGGACCCCCAAAATTGACACTAATTATTAGCCCGCGGTCCCCCATTAGAAATGATATGCCAAGGAACCCCCATAAGAGAAGATCCTTACATTTGATCCTTTGCAGTGATTTTCACGGTGATTTTCACGGATCTTTTCACGGACCCCCATTTAATTTCGATCTCTGGGACCCCAATGTATATATTTTGTAAAATCAAAGTTAATTTAACTCAGAGTGTACAAATGGAACCAAATGGACCGGAGAGATAGACGGATGGATGGACGGACAACCCTGGAAACATGATGCGTCCACTCCGTCCAGGCACAGATGAGTGAGATGACACAGGCAAAGGCATAATACAATATTTGTACTGTGTCAACTTTACACTTCAGTTCTTAGTACTTTGCTTGGTTATTGCACATCGTTATGTGCACATCGTTATGTGCACATCGTTATGTTCACCTCGTTATGTGCAATAACCTTGCAGATGTGCCATCATTGCCAAATGTTTGCCTATTTGAGCTGAATGTATATAGCATGCCCGGATTAAAGACGCTAGGCTTCATTGTGGTCAACAGCCAAATGATTGACATGAAATAAAATAAAATAGACAGTGAGGTGAAATTCCCATACTTCTCTGCGAACTCCACTTCTCCTATGCCGATGGCGAACTTGAAGAGCTCCAGCATGGTGAAGGAGATGCTCTGGAAGGACGCCCGCTGGCAGCCATTAGCCTTCGAGGAGTCCTCCTTTTTGAATAAGGTTCTGCTGCTGGTAGCGTTTGTCGACACCGGGTCCATGAGAAGGGCCACGATGGCTGTAGTGGAGCACAGAGTATAGTGAAGAAATGGCACCCTTTTCACATTGGCCTATTATAGCGCCACCAGGAGGCCTGCCCTGGTGGAGACCTGTGCTCGGTATAGTGAAGAAAGAGAAGACGGTATATGTTTATATATATATTTGAAAAACTATCTCGGTCTGTGAAAATATGTTTTCACAATATGTCATATCACAATATATTATACATTATTTAACTCCCTTTCATGACAGAAGAGTATGTTTAAAGGGTTATAGTTGAGAATTCAGTTGTGATTTCTTTTTATCACAACCACATGTTACTGAGAAATGTGCACTGGAATCTTCCTTTTCTCTATTTTTATCCCACGATTTTGTAACCCATTTTTCACCCCTGTAACAATTATCTAATGTGATGCTGGGCTCTACACACCCTCCGCCAACATGGGGAGAGCAACGGACTTGAACTCATGCTTCCTTCATGCCTGAGTGCCCAAGTTGCTCCTTTACACCTGACAGGGGGGAGTTTCCCTGGTTGGACGTAGCGCGTGGAAGGAACACGTTATTCCAACCAGTTCCTTTCCCCTCCATCAGGCGCCCCGGCTGGCCAGGGGGAGGTAGTTTAGAGACCAGGATTACTGCATGTTTTTTGTGAGGGTACCTACCCTAGGGGACACGGGGAGAACATGTGAGGGTACCTACCCTAGGGGACATGGGGAGAACATGTGAGGGTACCTACCCTAGGGGACATGGGGAGAACATGTGAGGGTACCTACCCTAGGGGACATGGGGAGAACATGTGAGGGTACCTACCCTAGGGGACACGGGGAGAACATGCAAACTCCACACAGTAGAATCCACGCACTGGAATCTTGGTAAGGTGTTTATCTGTCGATCTTGGGATGTGCAAATATAACTCTGAACAAACTGTTTAATAGCTCATCAAGCACAAAGTGGAAGTTATTGGAGTTTCAGTTCAGACTTTGTGTTAGGTTAAAGGACAACTTCACCACTTTTCAAACTATCTTCATATAATAGGTCCTCACTAATAATCATGATAAAATGGCACAATGTTTTCAGTTCAGTCTGTGTCTCATAGGAGGGCTGTTCATAGGAGGGCTGTGCGCAGTTCAGAAACCCGTCCATCATCGTTAGGCAGATTCTTTTAAACAAGATTTTCTTTTACAAAAATGTTTAGATTTTTATTATCGTGAGAACGATAGCTTCCACTTTCACATTGCAACTTTTCAGGACTAGAAAGCCTGCAGTTTCTATTAGCTTGGATTCCCCATCGATGATGTCACTGGTGGACGGGTTTCTGAACTGCCCACAGCCCTCCTATGAGACACAGACTGAGTGGGAAAAAATAGTGCCATTTGTATTATTAGTCAGAACCTATTATATGAAGATAGGTTGAAAAGTGGTGAAGTGGTCCTTAAATTAATGAAAGGAGAGCAGAGGCACCTGCTGAGAAGCCGAAGAGGAAGACCATATAGACGAAGAGGAAGGGGAAGATTTCTTCTAACAGCACCTGCAAGGGAAGAGAGGAGACAGACTGGTGAACACCGTTATCCTAATGACCTGTACGCACGCACGCACGCACACGCGCACACACACACCCCCGTCTTGTCCAGGGTTTATTCTTTAACATTTCTATGGTTATATAGGTATAGTACAGTATATGGTCTGTAAAAGGGAGGAAAAGAAGTTGCACACTGGTTCAATATGCACTGATTTATTTGGTTGATGTTTCAGTCTGCTGGCCTAAAAAAAACAAGAAAATAAAAAGAGGTGAGCTTTCCGCGTGACTCCAAATCATTTCAGATTGTCTGTGCCACGCGTTGACGCTTCAAAATGGAAGCGCGCTCGGAGGGACACGTCAGCAGGTTTACTTTGATGACGGGTGCGTCTGATGCAGAGTGTGTCAGACTACTGCCTACAGCAGTGTTCAGTGTAGCCCAGATTCTGTTTTCAATAACGTTTTGTGACAGTGGTCTTCTGAATAGTTGACCTTAAACAAACCCCTCTTGGATGCAGAGGAGGTGGTCCCATAATGTCCCTCTATACATGTATCATGTAGATGTATAGAGGAACATTATGGGACCAGAAGGTGTAGATTCTATACGATTCTCTACCTTCTGGATCAGGACGCTGTACACCCCCATGTGCCTCATGTCCCCCCCACCTCTATACCTTCTGGATCAGGACACTGTACACCCCCATGTGCCTCATGTCCCCCCCACCTCTATACCTTCTGGATCAGGACACTGTACACCCCCATGTGCCTCATGTCCCCCCCACCTCTATACCTTCTGGATCAGGACGCTGTACACCCCCATGTGCCTCATGTCCCCCCCACCTCTATACCTTCTGGATCAGGACACTGTAGACCCCCATGTGCTTGTGCCCCCCACCTCTATACCTTCTGGATCAGGACACTGTAGACCCCCATGTGCTTCATGTGCCCCCCACCTCTATACCTTCTGGATCAGGACACTGTACACCCCCATGTGCTTCATGTGCCCCCCACCTCTATACCTTCTGGATCAGGACACTGTACACCCCCATGTGCTTGTGCCCCCCACCTCTATACCTTCTGGATCAGGACACTGTACACCCCCATGTGCCTCATGTGCCCCCCATCTCTATACCTTCTGGATCAGGACACTGTACACCCCCATGTGCTTCATGTCCCCCCCACCTCTATACCTTCTGGATCAGGACACTGTACACCCCCATGTGCCTCATGTGCCCCCCATCTCTATACCTTCTGGATCAGGACACTGTACACCCCCATGTGCTTCATGTGCCCCCCACCTCTATACCTTCTGGATCAGGACACTGTACACCCCCATGTGCTTCATGTGCCCCCCACCTCTATACCTTCTGGATCAGGACACTGTAGACCCCCATGTGCTTCATGTGCCCCCCACCTCTATACCTTCTGGATCAGGACACTGTACACCCCCATGTGCTTCATGTGCCCCCCACCTCTATACCTTCTGGATCAGGACACTGTACACCCCCATGTGCCTCATGTGCCCCCCATCTCTATACCTTCTGGATCAGGACACTGTACACCCCCATGTGCTTCATGTGCCCCCCACCTCTATACCTTCTGGATCAGGACACTGTACACCCCCATGTGCTTCATGTGCCCCCCACCTCTATACCTTCTGGATCAGGACACTGTACACCCCCATGTGCCTCATGTGCCCCCCACCTCTATACCTTCTGGATCAGGACGCTGTACACCCCCATGTGCTTCATGTGCCCCCCACCTCTATACCTTCTGGATCAGGACACTGTAGACCCCCATGTGCTTCATGTGCCCCCCACCTCTATACCTTCTGGATCAGGACACTGTACACCCCCATGTGCTTCATGTGCGCCCCACCTCTATACCTTCTGGATCAGGACACTGTACACCCCCATGTGCCTCATGTGCCCCCCACCTCTATACCTTCTGGATCAGGACACTGTAGACCCCCATGTGCTCCCCACCTCTATACCTTCTGGATCAGGACACTGTACACCCCCATGTGCTTCATGTGCCCCCCATCTCTATACCTTCTGGATCAGGACACTGTACACCCCCATGTGCCTCATGTGCCCCCCACCTCTATACCTTCTGGATCAGGACACTGTAGACCCCCATGTGCCTCATGTCCCCCCCACCTCTATACCTTCTGGATCAGGACACTGTAGACCCCCATGTGCCTCATGTCCCCCCCACCTCTATACCTTCTGGATCAGGAGACTGTACACCCCCATGTGCCTCATGTGCCCCCCACCTCTATACCTTCTGGATCAGGACACTGTAGACCCCCATGTGCCTCATGTGTCCCCCACCTCTATACCTTCTGGATCAGGACACTGTAGACCCCCATGTGCTTGTGTCCCCCACCTCTATACCTTCTGGATCAGGACACTGTAGACCCCCATGTGCCTCATGTGCCCCCCACCTCTATACCTTCTGGATCAGGACACTGTACACCCCCATGTGCTTCATGTGCCCCCACCCCTACCTTCTGGATCAGGACGCTGTAGACCCCCATGTGCTTGTGGCCCCATACCTTCTGGATCAGGACACTGTAGACCCCCATGTGCTTGTGTCCCCTGAAGAAGTAGAGCAGGTTGACCCAGCCCAGCAGCAGGCTCAGAACCAGCAGACCCAGGTACTCCACGTCGCCCGCCAGGTACAGGGCAGCGCACACCAGGAAGAACACGCCCTGCACAGAGCTACGCACACACAGGGACGTGCAGAGAGGGTTACAGAGGGGCAGGGGCTGGAATCGCGTTAAGAAGGCGCTTTTCGACAAAAATAGCAGATCTACAAGCTCAAAAATACTGTGTTCAAGTTCAGGAGGTCACATTGGCCTATTATAGCACCACCAGGAGGCCACAACCTGACCTGCCCTGGTGGAGACCTGTGCCCCGAGGGGGACTTTTTCTAGTTATTATTAATATTAATATTAATATTAATATTAATTAATATTAATTAATATTATTATTATTAGTAGTAGTTTGGTAGTAACGATCAATCATGTAGCTGGGGGCGCCCTGGGGCGCCCTGGAACGCCCCCTGGAGTCAAATAGAACGGAATAGAAGGACACATCATTTGAATAGAAAGGAAGGGAACGTACAACAGCACGTCATAGTAGCCGTCGATCAGCAACGTGTGCGGGTTGGGTCGCTTCCTCACCAGGTCCAGTATCTGCAGGGGACAACAAGAGAAATATCAGACCCTTTCAAAACCCTTCAATATTTGTATGATATCTAGGCCTCATTGGCACAGTATAAGGAAATAAGAGGGAATAGAGAGGATAATGGCATGATGCAGCTCACACTGCTTTATTATGTATACAAACACTAGACTAGGTATGTTCATTTTAGTACATACAGTAAGCACTAAGCATGTTGCGGATTAAATTCCCCTTGCAGTCAAACGTGAGTCAGTAGAATGTCAGCTTTTCTCCATTAATAGCTATTTTATGTATTTGTATTACCATGTTGTCAGACATATGTTAATACAGACTGCGTGTCCACTATTTTTTTTATTTTTTATTAATTTTTATCCCTCGATTTTGTAACCCATTTTTTCACCCCTGTGTCAATTATCTAATGTGATACTGGGCTCTACACACCCTCCGCCAACCTAGTCCCCATAAATGGGGGACATGGGGAGAGCAACGGACTCATGCTTCCTTCATGCCTGAGTGTCCAAGTTTCTCCTTTACACCTGACAGGGGGGAGTTTCCCTGGTTGGACGTAGCGCGTGGAAGGAACACGTTATTCCAACCAGTTCCTTTCCCCTCCATCAGGCGCCCCGGCTGGCCAGGGGGAGGCAGTTTGTTTAGAGACCAGGATTGCATGTCCACTATTAACATTTATTTTACCCGGTAGGACAAAAAATAAGTTTGTTATAGCCAGATTCAAGTTAAACATAGTCTCCTACCTCTTCAAAATCCACAGTGAATAGAATAGATACAAGTAAGCAAATCAAGCTGCCACAGGTCTCCATATACTGTACCCCTCTGATGAGGAAGTAGAAGGACGCCAGCGTTATCAGGAGTTGACCTGAGATGTACAGGTATCCGTCTGAGGAGTGCTCAACAGGGAACGGAGGCTGCAGAGGGACCAGATAAGACATAACGTCACATCAGGGTCAACAGAAATCAAATCAAGAGCAATAATTTGAGATACAACCAAATGTAATTTCATTTAATTCTAATAAATCTCTTAGATAATTTGTAATGGAGAACAGTAGGTTAGACTGGAGAGTTTTGTTTTACTGTACGAAAGACAATTAAGACGAATAAAGACCTTTATTGTTTTGTAAAATCTAAAATGTCATCTATTTGTGTTAACCGTTTTTGGTTAGATGAGTATTGAAAGACTAATTATGTTTTAGGAATGGTATTATTAGCAGATTTCATATGGACTGGGGGAAAAATACACAATGTTCTTTACGTTTGAAAAGGAGTTTGAAAAACAGTTCTTAGTGTACTACCAACCTTGTCGGCCATCTTGTTGAAGGCCACCAGGGTGAACACAGCCAGGTAGACGAGGTAGTGTGTACAAACCTTGTCGGCCATCTTGTTGAAGGCCACCAGGGTGAACACAGCCAGGTAGACGAGGTAGTGTGTACCAACCTTGTCGGCCATCTTGTTGAAGGCCACCACGGTGAACTAGACGAGGTAGTGTGTACCAACCTGGTCGTCCATCTTGTTGAAGGCCACCAAGGTGAACACAGCCAGGTAGACGAGGTAGTAGTGTGTACCAACCTTGTCGGCCATCTTGTTGAAGGCTACGACGGTGAACACAGCCAGGTAGACGAGGTAGTGTGTACCAACCTTGTCGGCCATCTTGTTGAAGGCCACAGTGGTGAACACAGCCAGGTAGACGAGGTAGTACTGTGTACCAACCTTGTCGGCCATCTTGTTGAAGGCCACAGTGGTGAACACAGCCAGGTAGACGAGGTAGTACTGTGTACCAACCATGTCGGCCATCTTGTTGAAGGCCACCACGGTGAACTAGACGAGGTAGTGTGTACCAACCTTGTCGGCCATCTTGTTGAAGGCCACCAGGGTGAACACAGCCAGGTAGACGAGGTAGACCAGGACGTGGAACAGGAAGACCCGACCAGCGAAGCGGTTCCACTTGTCCTCCAGCAGGGCGCTGAGCGGCTCCACCTCCAGCATCTGAGGGCGGTTCTGATAAACCACAATGACAGAACACTATAGAGCTCCGAAGTCTGACGTCACTTTCAGTAGAGGGTGTCAATCTTCAGGTTCATGTATTTGTTTTTTGCATTGAGATCCCCAAACGGCGATTTTAGGTCGCTTCATATAAGAACTGTGTTTGAAAAATAAACCGACCACCTCGGCGTTTCTGTCAGGGGAGTGGCTGTGCGTCGTTAATGATGTCCATTCATATTTGATACAGCCAGTTTCTAGAGAAAATGGAATTAATGTGACCGCAAAAGCCTTGAAACTACATATGAATGCAATGTCGCTGAGCATATACGTCACGCCCAGCTGTCAACATATTGCGTTCCTGAGATTCCTCGTTGACGTAAGCTCAGCTGGTGGTGACTCGACTCGTACTAACCACGATACATTATATATCAATAAAATAAAAATAAAAATAAACGTAATTAACGTTCAGTTTCTGTTGTGCGACGGGCTGTGGGCAGAAGCAGCCTACCCGGAAATGTAGTCTCTGGGTTGTTTGGCTCGTTTCTAACGCTTATTTTGTTACTCTTTGGGTATATTTGTACATTTCCACCTTCAGTCGATGCTTCATATCCATATGAGTGAAAAGGCCCGGGTGATCGGTTTATTTTTCAAACACAGTTCTTATATGAGGCGATCTAAAATCCCCCTATGGAGAGTACAATGCTTATAAAAACATACATGAACCATGGCGCTCACTGCCCTCTACTGGTAGTAGAGGGCAGTGACGTCAGGACTTCGGTGCTCTATAGTGTTGTAGTCCAGTCCACCTAGGGGCTCCAATGACAGGACACTATAGTGTTGTAGTCCAGTCCACCTAGGGGCTCAAATGACAGAACACTATAGTGTTGTAGTCCAGTCCACCTAGGGGCTCCAATGACAGGACACTATAGTGTTGTAGTCCAGTCCACCTAGGGGCTCCAATGACAGAACACTATAGTGTTGTAGTCCAGTCCACCTAGGGGCTCCAATGACAGGACACTATAGTGTTGTAGTCCAGTCCACCTAGGGGCTCCAATGACAGGACACTATAGTGTTGTAGTCCAGTCCACCTAGGGGCTCCAATGACAGGACACTATAGTGTTGTAGTCCAGTCCACCTAGGGGCTCCAATGACAGGACACTATAGTGTTGTAGTCCAGTCCACCTAGGGGGTTTTAGCAATACTCACAGGGATGTCACTGCCATAAACGATGATCTCCAGGGCGGACATCTTGTCCCCCCCATAGGTGTCCAGGGACTCCAGGTCATACAGGGAGGTGTGGATGGGGCCGTACACCCACTCTGTGAACTTACGAGACAGGTGCCTCGAGTCCTCGTCTGAAAACTCACGCCGCAGGATGTGTGCAAGCAGCTGGTTGGAGGAGGAAATGGAACACTGTCACTGAACTTAATGGTTTGATGACATATAGCTGTGCATCTATCAACCCTCCCTCAAATACAATTCGTATATACGGCTCAGTTTCCATTTGTGAAATTGAACAAGTCTCTCTCTAGCTGAACATCAGAGTGACAAGACTGAGGGACTGTAGTCTCAGGGAAATAGGCCGACTGAAAACCTGATTTTGGAAAAAGTATATGGTATGGACCATATACTTATATATACTATACTTATATATACTACACAGTATACTGTGTAGTTATATGTATGTAGAAACCCTGGACCTCCCTCAAGGACCCCCAGGGGTCCCCGGACCCCACTCTGGGAACCATTGTTCTAGACGGCTATAGACCCCTTTGGCATCACGCTGAAGAAACAAAATAAGTCCTTAAAGAAACCCTTTGAGCAACTCAAAGTCTCTTTACCCCAATCTTGCCGGTCTTGGCGGCCATTTTAAGTGACGTCAGTCCCCGGTGGTTCTGAGCGTCCTCCAGCTTCACCTCGGGCTTCAGCCTGGCGGTGAGGGTGAGGATGTGGTCGTACATTCTGGTGATGAACTCCGTGTTCTCGGGGGTGTTGTCGGCCACCGCCACCAGGGCGTGGAGCACCGTGTTGCCGTGGGAGTCCGCCTGGGTCACGTCCGCCGTCTGGTGGTCATTGTCCAACAGGAAGTCCACCAGCTCCGGCTGATTGGTGCAGGCCGCCAGAGACAGAGGCAGTTCTCCTGTAGGAAGGACCAATGGGATTATAGGACAGAATATACTTGTGAGACTGACTGTGTCCTCAAACTTTGTCTGAGCATAGCGTAACGGGTGAGCCACATGAGCCACTATAAGTGGCAGAAGAGGAGAGAAGATCTTCTCAAATGCTGCTATTAAACTCAAATACACCAGAGTAAGGCCAAGTGTGGACAAGGAAAGACGCATGCACACCGCACAGACGAACAGTCTGGTGAGATGTAGGAGGACCCTAGTATAAGTAGGAGGCAAACGATAGTCCTAGAGAGACCTCTCAGTGCCTGCAGTCCCCCAAGAACACACAAGGCAGAGAGAGCCTCCTGTTGGCTCTGGCATGAGAGAAAGGACAGTGGGCGGTCACTGCAAGGTGTGCATGGTCAGCACTGGTTTGCTGCACCCGGCCGGCAGGTCACTGCGTTCCCTGTTGGCCGGGTGTGGCCTATGCTATAGCTGGTGCTGGACTGCTGGTTGCACCTCGGCGATGGCAGCTGCGTCCGGGGGGCGCCCCTCCGCGGATTAGTCTATAGCTGGAGGCCTAGAGGAGAGGGGCAGTGACTTGACCAATCACTGCCGACCTGCCAACTGGAGAGTGTAGTGGTTGAGGGTTGAAACACTCTAAGAAGGTTGGAGACCACCTGATGACCTCTCTTCCAGGCCAAGGCTTCATCCATTATAATTGCATCTTTGATGTATTTAAAAAATGAGGCTCTGTAACTAAGCTTTACAGAGTTAAAGCGGCCATATCTTCCCGGCACCCCAAGCTTCTATTTTGAAAGAAATCCCGGCGCTGATTGTGTTAAGGGGAAGCAGGCAGCGGGTTAGATGAGCTCACTCAGACAGTAATATATACAGTCGTGCTGACTGAGACCACCCACCAAAGTAGAAGCTGGGTTCATCAGGCTGCTGGAAGAACTTCCCACAGGCTTTGGCGTGAATGTCGGTGCCACTCTCCACCAGCTTCTTGACGTAACCAATGCTCCTCCTCTCGATGGCAATATGGAGGGCTGTTTGACCTAAAACAGATCAGGTTACATGACAACAATAACAAAACATTATTTATTATTTTTTGTTTGTTTTTTACATTTACATTTTTTACATGCATTTTCATGTGTCTTCTGCAGATGACACATGAAATGTACACGACCGGGATGGTTTACCATGCAGGCTATTTATATCACGCTAATGGCTATCCATTAGCGTGGGAATTTAAATTACTAAATCACAGTCACGGTCTGCAGTCGTATTTGGGGCGTACACATCCCTGATGACTGGACATTTTCAAAATGATGGATAATAAACATTAACCATGATCATTTGGGGTCTGTAGGCAGCAGATAATTTAGGATTTCTGAAAATTTAATTTTTTCATGATTTCAATTACTGTAGGCTACATCCGCACACTAGTTTCTAGAGCTCCGAGACTTACTGTATTAAAACTGTTTAAGTGCCAGGGACGTTAAGACGAGCTGAATCTAAGTATGCACTGATTGCCAGGGGCGTTAAGAAAAAAAGGAAAATAAATGTTTCTTTTTTTTTTCTTTTGCTTTTTTTAAATCCATATTTTGAAAATTCCTCTAATCTGGTGTGCAGGTGATGACATGCACAATATTACATTTTCTTTCTTTTATTTATAATGGGCTTCGGTGGCACCGAGGACCAAAACTGGTGTACCAGGACCACCCCCTGGCACTTAAACAGTTTTAAGAGGCAACAAATTGCAACGTTTCGACCTACAGCTCTAGAAACTATAGTATGCGGTTTTTTCTCCTCTTTGATGTTTGCCTTGATGCCTGACATCCATCACCTGGCCTAAATATAGGCTTTGAGATGTGCACACAATCTGCTCTTTTACCTGATGGCAGCAACCATGATATACCTGAAAGGTCAGGTTAAAATGTCTCTTTTACAGAGTATCCTCATACAAGTTATGAGAGAAAACAACAGTGCATGCGCTCTAGTGCAGTGGTTCCCAAACAGAGGGTCGGGACCCATTTGTGGGTCACGGAACATTGTTATGGGTCCCTTTATTTTTGGTTTCCTACATTTTTTTTCCCAAAGTAATTTTATGAATAAACTAAAGAAAAATCAAAGAAATGCCATAAATTAGAAAACAAATATTTAAGAAGGAGTGAAAATAGCCGATCTACAAGCCCATGACGCGGCGTGAAGCGGCACGTTTCAAGCTTGTAGATCTGCTATTTTCGCTAGTTTGGGTCCCGGGCCAAGCATCTAATTTCTCTTTCGGGTCACAGCTAGGTTAAAAAGGTTTGGGAACCACTTCTCTGGAGAGATAACCCGGTTTGACCCATATATGGTCCTGCACTGCCACCTATTGACCAAAGCTATTATTGTTTTGGGATTAAACCAGAATACAAAGAGACAAGGAATAATACAATAAAAAAACACTCTCAAAACATTGTGACAAACAAAACAATGATATGACGTTGATGATGACGTTATAGTGGCCATCATCACATAAGCAGTATATTGAAAATACTAACTAAACCTGTTCTACACTGCAAGAAAATGTGCCACAGTCCAGTGTTGTTTTTGGCAGCAAATTTAGATTTTAGTTTTAGTCGTAGTCTCTTGAATAGTTTTAATTTAGTTTTAGTCACATTTTAGTCACCTGAAATGTTTTAGTGCTAGTCTAGTTTTAGTCGACTAAATATCATAAGACTTTAGTAGACTAAACCTACAGTTGATTTAGTCGACTAATGTGTATTTTGGCGGGCCTTGATGCCGTCGTAATGACTGGCTAAGATCGGCTATTTTCAGCATGCAACCTAGTGTAAAATGACTTATACTGGATCTCTTGTCCACTAGTCCCTTCCTAACATATTAGTCTAGTTTTTATTTGTTGACAAAATTGTCAATACATTTAGTCTTGGTTTTAGTCCTCGTAGCTTAGTTTCCATTTCGTTTTCGTCAGTGAAAAAAGGTTAGTCGACGAACATTTCTCGTCTTAGTATTAGTCGACGAAATCAACACCGCCACAGTCGTTGTCCAATAAATCCAGATTTTCTCCAAGAAATGATAAGTCACCACAAGTGTGAACAGTGCTTTGATACCTTTGTAGTAGACGTCTGTGTAGGCAGCGTTCACCAAGTCTCGTATGTCGCCGGTCTTCTCCGACACGTCCAGGAGGTAATCCACCATGGCACTCTTCTCCTCTCTCATGTTCATCAGAGCCTTCATCAGGACGGTTTTCCCATCACGTTGATCTATAAAGAGGGTCAGATATTGGTTATAGGAGGAAATACCTACAGTATGCTGTGTTCAAATCCCACACCTTACTTACCCCCAAAAACAAAGCATGTTTTTGCAATGTTATGTTCTTAGCCTTGGATCAAGAAGACTATCATAGTATGAATTGTATTGTTTCTGACATTTGCATATAAAGTTACACACTTCAATGAATGACCGAGTCTATATCGGTGTGGTTTGATTTGTTCATTTTGCTGGACGTTCTGCAACAAACGCAAACCAAGTATTGGGACATGTTTCTGTCCAGCCTGCATCATCATTCACAAAATACATGACAGACACCAATAAGTTCTGTTGATTCTAAAACAGTATACTTTCTCTTCGCAGATGAGTAAGCCTGGGACCGAGGCTACTATTACAGTGGGTTGAGATTATTGCATTAATAACATCATAGACTAGAGGCTATATCGATGCAGTCGCTACATTAGCACAATATGACAATGCTATTTAACTATTTAATCCCATGAACTCTACTATGAATTTGAGTAGGAATGAATTATAATGGGGGAAAAAAATGAAAACAAAAACAGGGGGTGGCTTATCCTGGACCTACACATAAGATACGAAAGTAAAAGTCAGACTCGGTAAAATAAATCTCATATTCTTGATCCAAGGCTATGTTCTCAAAGTGGGACTCAGGGACCCTCAGAGTTCCTTGAGAGTGTCCAGGTGGACCTTCACAAGTCTGTAACTCTGAGAGTGTCCAGGTGGACCTTCACAAGTCTGTAACTCTGAGAGTGTCCAGGTGGACCTTCACAAGTCTGTAACTCTGAGAGTGTCCAAGTGGACCTTCACAAGTCTGTAACTCTGAGAGTGTCCAGGTGGACCTTCACAAGTCTGTAACTCTGAGAGTGTCCAAGTGGACCTTCACAAGTCTGTAACTCTGAGAGTGTCCAGGTGGACCTTCACAAGTCTGTAACTCTGAGAGTGTCCAGGTGGACCTTCACAAGTCTGTAACTCTGAGAGTGTCCAGGTGGACCTTCACAAGTCTGTAACTCTGAGAGTGTCCAGGTGGACCTTCACAAGTCTGTAACTCTGAGAGTGTCCAAGTGGACCTTCACAAGTCTGTAACTCTGAGAGTGTCCAAGTGGACCTTCACAAGTCTGTAACTCTGAGAGTGTCCAAGTGGACCTTCACAAGTCTGTAACTCTGAGAGTGTCCAGGTGGACCTTCACAAGTCTGTAACTCTGAGAGTGTCCAGGTGGACCTTCACAAGTCTGTAACTCTGAGAGTGTCCAGGTGGACCTTCACAAGTCTGTAACTCTGAGAGTGTCCAGGTGGACCTTCACAAGTCTGTAACTCTGAGAGTGTCCAGGTGGACCTTCACAAGTCTGTAACTCTGAGAGTGTCCAAGTGGACCTTCACAAGTATATAAATCTGAGAGTGTCCAAGTGGACCTTCACAAGTCTGTAACTCTGAGAGTGTCCAAGTGGACCTTCACAAGTATATAAATCTGAGAGTGTCCAAGTGGACCTTCACAAGTCTGTAACTCTGAGAGTGTCCAAGTGGACCTTCACAAGTATATAAATCTGAGAGTGTCCAAGTGGACCTTCACAAGTCTGTAACTCTGAGAGTGTCCAAGTGGACCTTCACAAGTATATAAATCTGAGAGTGTCCAAGTGGACCTTCACAAGTCTGTAACTCTGAGAGTGTCCAGGTGGACCTTCACAAGTCTGTAACTCTGAGAGTGTCCAGGTGGACCTTCACAAGTCTGTAACTCTGAGAGTGTCCAGGTGGACCTTCACAAGTATATAAATCTGAGAGTGTCCAAGTGGACCTTCACAAGTCTGTAACTCTGAGAGTGTCCAAGTGGACCTTCACAAGTCTGTAACTCTGAGAGTGTCCAAGTGGACCTTCACAAGTCTGTAACTCTGAGAGTGTCCAGGTGGACCTTCACAAGTCTGTAACTCTGAGAGTGTCCAGGTGGACCTTCACAAGTCTGTAACTCTGAGAGTGTCCAAGTGGACCTTCACAAGTCTGTAACTCTGAGAGTGTCCAGGTGGACCTTCACAAGTCTGTAACTCTGAGAATGTACACAATGTAATGACCCTTGTGGGTCCATTTGGTTCCATGTGTACACTCTCATGAGTTGTGGGAGTCCTTCAGCTTAAAATGTTTGAGAACAAGTGAATCAAGAGATCACTTTTCAGTAAGTAAAGAGGCTTGTTTCAGCTGCATATGATTGTTTTGTGTGAGTTCTTACAAGATGAGTCAGAGAGTCCCTTGGCCATCCGACGCAGGTACGCCTCCAGCCCCTCCAGCTTCGTGACATCACCACTGGCCGCGGCCTCAAACAGCCTCTTGAGGTCAAACTGGCCCAGGTCTTTGGGAGGTTCCAACCCACTGACCTCCCTAACACATTAAACCAGACAGAACAACCTTTATTTGGTTTGATTGATTGGTGAGGTCTGGAGGGCAAACCACAGGGACCTTCTGATGTGCGTTCACCATATTATAACACAACCCAGAAAGTATTGGGTTATCGTTTTATTGTCCCTATAGGGAAAGAGCGAGGTGACGAGATGGTTGACATTCGGGCCGACGGCGGCATAACTCGGCCGCCATGTTGTTTGTTACGTCACTCTGTAGTCAAAGCAAGCACTGAATGCACTGAACTCGGGCAGTGTACACGATCTTCCATCAATCCACTATCTATGTTTAGCAAAAAAACTACAACTTGGATTGTGTATAGGCCTACCATCTTCCATCTCTCTACTATCTTTGACGTCTCTGTTTAGATTGCACCTAATTGAAGTACTTCTGACTCAGTTGTGTTTACCTTGTGGTTCTAATAAAAGTTGTTTTTAATCCATAGCAGTTGCCTTCTTATATTGCATGCATGCTCATTGACTGTGTTGGCCTAATGTGCCATAGTGTGTTGTATAAATCAGTGTCATATGTATTCTGAAGAAAACCTGGAGACTGGCATTCAATTAATTAATTTTGTCTGCATGTATCACTGAAGGTACAGCAAATGCATGGGACGAGGATCTGTAAACATTAGCTGATAATAATGACAGCCAGTGACACAAATTAAGCTAATTTCCCAAATTATTAGCACAGTTGAAAATGGCAGATCTACAAGCTCACAAACTGAAGGTGGTGGTATTTTGACAAGTTTTGGTAAGTGTTCAGTTTGAGTGAACAAATAATGGTCTGTAAAGTTGTTGGTTCTGGCTGTTTTGTTGTTAAAGTCAACAAGGGTGCAAAACCTCATTCCATAAACAAGATAGTGATAAATTGCTCGATCCATCTTCTGTCATTACCAATGAGTACTAATCTGTTGTGTCGTGAGTCTAGCTTTCAATGGTGTCACTGGTCGCTAGCTGTACTAAACACTGTGTAGCCTCAGAGCAAGCCAACAAACAACATGGTGCCCAGAACGAGTCCTTCTAAGGCAGGCTCTGCCCAAACTCCGCCCATTTCTCTCACAACCTATAGCAACCCCTCCGCTCCGACTTAAGGAACACATTGGAAACAATTAAGCCTCCGGGCTTGCTGGTGTTTATCCTTTTGAATCTTTTTCTCAACAAAGTTTTCAATCAATCAATACGAGCGTGTAATAGATGACCATGTCTGTCCATTTATTTACCAGACAAAGGCAGCGTTTAGCCCACAGCGGGGTCTGCTTCCGTCCAGCTTCTCCTGGATGTTAGAGTCCATGGTGGCCGTGTTGGCCTTCAGGCAGCCCATGGTCAGAGCAGAGACCAGGGAGGCTCTCCTCTCCTTCCTCCATTCTGATCTGTCTCTCTTCCTCTCCTCTTCCGTCCTCGTGTCCGTCTCCAAGCGCCACTTATTATTGGCGCTCTGGGACCGAGGCGTGGCCATCGTTTCCTATATGGGGCTGCATACATTTGTTTAGCATTTTATGGTGCTTGCACTTTTCTCTGTATTTGGCTGTTCTATCATTGCATGTGACACTACTGTCTGCGACGTGAAAGGTACACAATTACGTCTGTCAAGACTGTGTGAGCTGAATTGATGTTTTATTCAGCCTACATTACTAACCCCCGGTCTAGTCTATATGGTGTTTCAATCAGCCCACTTCCATAGACTATACTAACCCCCGGTCTAGCCTATATGGTGTTTCAATCAGCCCACTTCCATAGACTATACTAACCCCCGGTCTAGCCTATATGGTGTTTCAATCAGCCCACTTCCATAGACTATATAAACCTCTGGCCTTACTGGCGTAGTGTTTTATTCTGGCCAATCATTTGTCCATTTGTCTGTCTGTGAACAGCCAATCTCAGGCACTTTTTTGTAGTTGACCTAATTCGGACCCTATTCAACAACACACAGGTAACCTAGAACGGCAATATTAACAGACATTCATGTACTGTATCTGATGGCTGGGAAAGCTTGACTGACAGCAAGAGGATTCATTTCAAATACTTGACTAACAGAAAGAGGACGTTCCATTAACTGAGTCCTTTGTTCGGCTTCACGAAAAAGAAAACTGAAAAGAGGAGAGACTAATCTACTCTCTGGTAGGGCTCCACATTTTTCGTTTTGGTCTTTAACTCTTGAACCGTATGTCGTACAATAAAACAATACGAATAAAAACTAGCAAAAAAGACACATTGAGGTGCCACTAAACAACACTTCGACCCATAATGGGCACCACAAATGCCACAAATCACTGCTTGGTGCAGAAAAATGATTTTCGCCACCAAATTAAGCACGTTTGACCAAAACTCACACAAATTAGTAAGCTAAGATATATAATATATATTATATATATTATATCTCTGGAGTCATGTGATCAAGATGTATCAGTCAATATTTGTCATAGTCCTTTCCGATTGGCTACGATTTACTTTCAAAGTTTGCGGGCCCTGGGTAGCCAACCCGTCCTGGCAGAGATCTGCACTCTGAGAAGCACACTTTTCTAGTTGAGTGTTTATTCAGTAACAGTAACGACTGCTGTATGTTATTCAGCTTTCTTTACATTAGAGACGTAGAAAGATCATTCCATTTCAGTTCATTGCATTACTTTTAGTTGACACTCTTAAGCCTATTTAATTTATTAAGAAGAATGTTCAGTTGAAAACACATGTCTTGTGTCACCTGGCCCTTTATTTTAACAAAAGTATAGCTTTAACACAGACCAAGTTGCAAAAACTGAAACTGTAGAGACCATACTTTAATTCAGACCACCAACATGACAAGCAACAAATAATAATAGCTCAAATTTATATAGCGCTTTTCTAAATACCCAAAGCGCTTAAGTAGTACAAGATCTACTGATTACGTTCCATTAATCGGTAGATCATATAATAAATAATAAAGTAGCTCCATGCTTAAAGGACCACTGAGTGATCAAAATGTAAACCAAAGTCTCGTCTACCAAAAATAATGTCTTTATGTTAATATTTTCTATAAGTCACTAACTCACCTCTTGATGCCAAATCAGAAAGGTTATCTGTTATGAACAAATTCTCCACAAAAAGTGCTTACCTTTTGATTGCCTGATGCCGTTTTAGGTCCAATTGTCATATATTACTCTCAGAACATCTTTGCAGCTTTACTTCCCAAAGGTCTAGTCTCTACGTCTGAGATGCTGTCTCGTGTGTGTGTGTGTGTGTGTGTGTGTGTGTGTGTGTGTGTGTGTGTGTGTGTGTGTGTGCATGAGTATTGTCTTACATTAGTGCCTCAGCCCCAGTCTTTCCACTGAAAGCTTACTGTGGTTGGGGGAAGCATCACACATCTTAATATAAAGTTTGATCCATTATAAGCTAATGGAAAATTACTGCAGGCTAATGCAGTCATTGAAACTCAAAAGGGTGTGTAAGTGATTAATATATTTTTTGTTAAAATGAGTGTTGAATAGCTCTATATTCCAATAGGAATCATTGCGTGTCAATAACAGGGTCTCCTCCAGCTCTGTAGTAAACACAAAATACATTTTCAGGTCGGAATACCACCAATGTTATACAATCAGGAGAGACTGAACTCATTCGAGATAATGGATAAACAAGTGAAATTTGAAGCGCACAAAAGAATGAGCATACAGAATTAGAATGTTATACAATTGAATCTGATAAATGTGCTTTCGGTTTATGGAAGAGTTGGAGAGACGGGTGTTACCCTACTATAGCTGTGATTATCATCAGAATATAAAACTTTTAACGCATTCTGGGCGGGAACCCCAGCATTATGTTCTACTTTAGCTGTTGAAAAATAGCAGATCTACAAGCTCATAGCAGTGCCGCGCTACGAGCTTGTAGGTCTGCTATTTTTGAAAAATCGTGAAAATGTGGTGCAAATCTTTGAATATATATTCTTTCAGAGCGAACGTTTTTAACTCAAATCTTTGCTTCTGGGGGAGTCCCTGGAACAACATATTTTTAGATTTTCAGGGGTCGGCATATAATTCTAGGGCTCCTTGACATGAAATAGTTTGAGCACCACTGATATAGAAACATGGGGTTTTTCAGAAAACGGTCAGAATTTAGAAGGCATTTGTAGAATTGTTCTCAGGTCTAAATGGGTTAATGTTAAAACTGTGAAGTTACTGTCATACATTTACATTTTTAAGTGATGCTGCAGTATTCACATTTCTCATCTACTTAACCTATTTTGTGCGGGAACCCCTTTTTGTGTTTTAAACATTATGTTATAATTTAGCTATTGAAAAATAGCAGATCTACGTGGCGCGCTACGAGCTTGTAGATCTGCTATTTTTGAAAAATCATGAAAATGTGCCTCAAATCTTTGAATATATATTGTTACAGAGTGAACATTTTAACTAAAATCTTTGCTTCTGGGTTGGGGTCCCTGGAACAACATATTTTCAGATGGGGGGACGGAGGCATATTATATAACATTTTTGGGGTCCTTGACATGAAATATTGAGCACCACTGATACAGAAACATGAGGTATTTCGGAAAACTGTCAGGATTTTGAAGTTAGAAGACATTTTGGGTTAAACTATATGAGGATAGGGTCCCACTTCCTTTTGCTTCGTGCTGTAAATGAATCAATGATGTGGGCACTGCTATGGCGGTGGTACATCTCATACTAAGAAAATAAATCCTGAATCAATATTACTTTTATTGCCAGCACGTGGTTTTCACATACAGTGCAAATCCATGTGTCTTGATCAGATCTTTGCATTACACTGCTATGAAGCAATAGGCTATGGTAGAGAAATGTTTAAATTATTTACGCATGTGTGTGCATATGTGCTGTGCTGTCTTTACATTAGTGCATCAGCTTCAGTCTGTCCACTGAAAGCTAATTGTGGTCGTAGGAAGTCGAGCATCTCAGCGTCGCACATCTTAAGCTAATGGACAATTACAGTAGGCTAATGCAGTCATTTGGGCACTAAAGGAGGTGGAAGTGATTTCTCTTTTGTGTTCAGTAACAGGGCTCTGTGTCTCCCCAGCTCTTTAGTTAACAGAGAATACATCTTCTGGATCCCCTTTTCAATCAAAATCTATACAATTATTTTACATTTGTGTATAAAACATGGGAATATCATGTATGGTTACATGTAATTAGTGTCACTTGAGTTGAAGCATAATGTCTACAAAAAATAAATATCTATATATACTGTATATATCACAAAAATGATTTGATACTTTTCATTGGTTCAATATTTGTAAAACCCACACACGTAAAGTGTGTTTTTAATAGCACTGATTTATTAAAGAAAGTTGAAAAACGGAGATAGCTGGTTTGCGCCAAACAGCGAGTATAAATATTAAAATAGTAAATATATAACAACATAGAACATACCGGTACAATGTTTCCTAGTGCATTAAACTCTTTTTTCCACCTTATTTTTCTTTTTTAAAGTTAAAGTAAAATACAGTGCTTTCTGCGTTAACTTCTTCTAGCTGATTCCACAGCAAGAAGATAACACATTTATTTAATAATTTATAAATAGCCCAAAAACCAAAATGGTATACTATGGTCACTGACATTACGTCAGACCACAGCTGATCAGGCTATATAAGACCTTGCACCACTCAGTTCACACGGGTGTGATTTCTTTTTATAATCAACAAGATTGATTAGTGTGATTAACCACTGTATCCTGTATTATACTTTACTGTACAGAAAGGGTGGGCAAGCCTTTAAACCATAGACTGTAAAAAAGCTTTAAACCCATATGAATAATCCTCATGTGTGTTTTCAAGCGATGGCCTTTTCGCCCATATGAATTCTCCTCATGTGTGTTTTCAAATAACCACTAGTGTAAAATATTTTGCTACAAACTGTGCAAGCAAAGGCCTTTTCGCCTGTATGAATCCTCACGTGTTCTTTCAGAGAATCCGCTCGGTTAAAGCTTTGACTACAAGCTGTGCAAGCAAAGGGCTTTTCACCTGTATGAATCGTCCTCATGTGTTTTTTCAGACTTTGAGTATGATTGAAGCTTTTGTTGCAAACTGTACATGCAAAGGGCTTTTCGTCCGTATGAATCCTCATGTGTGTTTTCAGATGTTCACTTTGGTTAAAGCTTTTGTTACAAATTGTACAAGCAACTGCCTCTTCGCCCATATGAAACCTCCCCATGTGCGTTTTCAGAATGTCAGCCCGGTTAAACCTTTTGCTACAAACTGTACAAGCAAAGGCCTTTTCGCCTGTATGAATCCTCATGTGTTTTTGCAGATTACCCTTGTGACCACAGACTTTGCCACAATCGGTACAACAAAAGCTTTTCTGTCTTATTTGACTCCTCGTGGATGGCTTTTGTTTTAATGATTTCAGGTTCTGGGACAGATTGTTGCTGGTCTCCCAGTCATCACTGTCATCAGTATCAGATTCAGAAGAAGAGGGGAGCTGATCATCACTAGATGGTTGTGATGGAACGCAGTACTCTATAAAAGCTTGGGTATTCGTGTCTTCAGCTGAGGTGCTGGCTAGAGGCTTTTCTTCTCCGTTTTCAACACCATCTTCACTTTTCACTGCTGGTAATGTCAACGATGACCCTGCAGCCTCCCTAGAGCTTAGAAGTATCTCCTCCTGCTCCTCTTTAATCTGTGGAGGTTCTAGTTTCACCCGGACCAGACCGGGGCTCCTCTCCTGCTCATCTTTAATCTGTGGATGTTCTAGTTTCACCGGGACCAGACTGGGGATCCTCTCCTGTTCATCTTTAATCTGTAGATTTCGAGGTTCTAGTTTCACCCGGACCAGACTGGGGCTCCTCTCCTGTTCCTCTTTAATCTGTGGAGGTTCTAGTTTCACCTGGACCAGACTGGGGCTCTTCTCCCGTTGTTCAGGGGAAGCCTTCGCTTTACACGTAGACTGGAATCGGACATCTAGAGCGAGGAGAGAGGAGGCAACATCAGCACCGACAACACCAGTCCGAGGCAAGAGCGAGTGTGGGAGGAGGTCGAGTCCGAGTCTAGACCGAGACGGACGGAAGGCGAGACCAGATTTATTTTGTATTTTCTTTTTTCTCATTTGATAGGTACAGAAAACAACAGAGCAGGCATCAGCTGTGTCCGCCCGACAGCTCTCTTATGATGTTAATGTGAATGGGCTCCTCATAATAAGGATATAATACAATTATTTCATTGTAGTGACTCGGTGGGGGAGGACTCGAAACCGGATATTTGATGGCACCCTTGACTTGAGTGCAGACCTCCCCTGGATGTAGTCTGCTAATGACAAAGTCGGGATTAAACTTTGAGCCTGAGAAAGTGTGTGTGTGTGTGTGTGTGTGTGTGTGTGTGTGTGTGTGTGTGTGTGTGTGTGTGTGTGCAATTAATCAAATTTGAATCGATATCACAATTTCTGATTATTGTCACGGATTGTGAGCTTGTAGATCGGCTACTTTTGGCACACGAAACTGTCGTACGACAAGTATCAGTTAAATTGTATGTCAACTAGTGGCATACATTACTAGCAGATTTATTCACATCCATCATGCAGGTACAATGAATGGAGTGAAATGTATTGGTCCGACAGTCATTAGACCGACAACCTGTACCACAAACAATAACCTAACCATAACCACAAGCATGGGAGCAGTGCATGTTCGAGTGCTAGTCCGACAGTTGTTCCCGCATGTCGGCCTAATGCTCCGTCGGAATTACCATCGGATCCCGTGAAATTCTTTATATTTAGCTCATAGGAGATGCACTGGAGTGAATAAATATTAAGATGTGTTTATTAGCAGGAATATGTAAAAAGTTGTTCATTTAGTGTTTATTACTGTATTTAATATTTAATTCTGATTCAAAACTCCATTAGCAGGAATGTACAGTAATGAATGAGTGTCAAAAATGTAAAGCATTGTCAATAAACTCGGTGAATAATCACGATCTCAGTGTTGGTCAAAGAGTAATCATTGTAGTGTCAAAGCCCTGGGCAGGAACCCCTTTTGGTGTTTTAAGCATTATGTTATACTGTTAGCTATTGAAAAATAGCAGATCTACAAGCTCATAGCACGGCACCGAGTGCTGCGCTACGATCTTGTAGATCTGCTTTTTTTATTGTGAAAATGTGCCTTGAATCTTTGAATATATATTCTTTCAGAGTGAATGTTTTAACTCAAATCTTTGCTTATGGTGGGTCCCTGGAACACCATATTTTCAGATGGGGGTTGGTACATATAATTCTGGGGGTCCTTGACATGAAAACGTTTGAGAACCACTGACATAGAAACACGGTTTTTCAGAAAACAGTCGTGATTTAGAAGACATTTGTCTTCTTGATGCTGACTGCTAGTATGGAGGTCTGACGATCTGTATCATCAGGATACAGACTACGTACAGCTCAAAGAAACACGGTTGAAAACAGTGGGCCTCTGCCAATCAGCAACACCTGCTGCTTGATTTAAATACTCTGGCAACCTTGGCCTTGCCCTGTGGTGATGTCATCAAATTAGTACTAAAACAATACTCATCATATGGCTCTTACAATCGTGATAATAATTTTGCCCATAATGGTGTGCAGCCCTAGAGAGAGAGAATGTGCGTGCGTGCGTGCGTGCGAGAGAGAGAGACTCACTGCCTGCCTCAGTGTCAGTGCAGTTCTCCTCAAGGGTGCAGATGGGAGTCATGCAGGCAGCAGTCCTCCAGGGGGCAGCAGAGCTCAGGTCCTGACTCATGGCTGTTGAGTCATAGATGCATCATGTGGTGATGAGGCAATATGCTGTGAACTCTGCTCTGGACCATCACTTGTAGAAACCTGCCAGTGCCCACGCACGCACGCATGCACGCAAAAAAAAAAGAAAAGATGAATATTCCATTTAGACTACAGTTATATCACATGAAATTAATTTACCACACGCCAGTTCCAACACACCAACAGCTTGAATGTCTAAAAAGGCAAAAAAAATAATCTAAATCTATAATCTAGAAATGTCCACAATGGCATTACTCCTGCCCCAATCTGAGAACCCATCAGCAAAAAATAAAGGAAAAACAACAACTTGACAAAATGTCTGTCCCGATACTAATGCTAGTCTAACTATCAAAAACTAGAAAGGTCGCAATTTAAAAAAATTGCAAAGTGTGGTTGCCGCAGTGGCTTACATATGCCCCTCCCACTGATATTGCCAGCCAATTACAATGTCACGTCACCCCTGCGATCATGCGTAAGTAATTCGGAGGGGAATTATCCCCCAAAAATCATGTTTTTGCGACAAACGGTTACATTTCTCGCATTTGCGGCGCCCCCTATGGATGAAAATGGAATTGCTTTTGGAACTTGGTTGATTGAACCACCCGCGACATGTGATTCAAATGTGTGATGGATTGGACATTCCGTTCGTGATTTATGGCATTTTTTGTGATATAGGCCCCTCCTACTAATTTCGGACGACGATTACGGCCAAACGATACGCACTACCAAAATTCTGCAGTTGGTGTTTTAATCGGATAGGTCTGGAGATCATGTGTGCCGATTTTTGTGAGATTTGGACAAAATCTTTAGGAGAAGGAGCCAAAAGTGGGTTTTGGAGAAAATTCAAAATGGCGGAAAATCTATCATGACGCAAATGGGCGGGGCCTATAAGGGGAGATGCGTCATGACCCAAGGAAGTCAGGGAATTTTTTTTTTAATTTTACGACCTACGGTTCAAGAGTTATAAGCCAAAACGTAAAGTGGGCTGTTATAGCGCCACCATGAGGCCGACCGATAACATTATAAGTTGATTAATTTTAGTAATTATTATGAACCTACCCTCCAAGTTTTGTAACTATAGTGCTTACAGTCTCTGAGGAAAAAATACTTGAATGTGACAAAATGCGAAAAATCGCATTTTCCCATTCATGTCAATGGGGAAATTCTATTCACTAATAAATTCATATCAATTAAACTATACAACATTTCTCTTAAAAAAATACAAGCACATCCTTCCCGATGAAGCCGGTCAATTTTACATATGGGTCAAGTGCGTACAGTTAAAACTGTGGGAGGAGTAGCGTTTCAAAAAAAAAGGTTACTCCAGTTGAAAAAATAAAGTGTTCCGATTACAATAGTCTGGTTGCCCTTTAGGGCAACCACACTAACTAAGATGTATAATCTACAGTATGATTCAATCAAAGACAATATTGCAGTGATCCTGTAATATTGGACGTCCAAAATTCAGAAAAGGTAACCAAGGGTCCCGAAATGGGCTACCATACACTCTATACCTACACTGTGGAAACTGACACTGATTGATTGATGAATGTATTAATTAACAGATTGGAGAATTACAGTACATTTCAAGCACAACTCAATACAAAATTGTTAACTGTGGACGACACCATAAAGTATTACACTTGTGTGTAACAAGCTCAACAACATGCTCAAGCTTCTGATTCAGACTAATCAGTAGAAAGTCCTGCCAGTGACCCGATCTAAAGCAGTGGTTCCCAAACTTTTTCATATCAAGGACCCCCAAATTGAGATTTTTTTTTAGCCCACGGACTCCCATTTGAAGAGATATGCCCGGCCAATCAGCAGCAGCTATCCCGCCTCTAGCTGCTGCTGATTGGCCAGGCCTTTTTGTGGCCGGGCATCAAGTCTGCCTGAGAGTTCCCAGATGGGAGCAGGAGGGGGGAACCCAGTGTACTCTCTGCTGCCCCATCTGGCGGAGTCAGGTTACCAGGGACCCCCATAAGAGAAGATGTCCACGGCTCTTAGCAGTGATTCTCAACCCGTTTAATTTCAAGGACCCCCATTTTGACGTGCTTTAGTCTACAGACCCTCCATTTAATGGCATTTCTATCTCTTGGACCCACAATTTATATTGTAAAATCAATGTTAATTTAACTCTGAGAGTGTACAAAATGGAACCACAGACCCATAAGGGTCCATTTGGTTCCAAACTATCATTTAGCTGGGGACCCCCCTGGAACTCCCTCAAGGACCCCTGGGGGTCCCCGGACCCCACTTTGGGAACAAAACACTGATCTAAAGCACGCTCCTCTCAGTGAATCCAGCATCAAACGGAGTTGATCTGTCCTACACGTAACATCTCATTATTATTAACATCAAAGGCGCATTTCAGTAGCCTAGTATCACATGAAATGGATTTACACCACGCCAATTCCAACACACCGAAACAACAACAACCAACTGTAATGTAAATAAAGCACAAAAAACTGAGAACGGGTCTGTCAGATCCACACAAGTTTTACCCTGAATATTGCGAAACACATATACTATAAAAGTTGTTTTAATTATGATTTGAACATAAGACACCTGTGATACTATTACTGTGCGTATTCACAAACTTACATTGCTGTGTTTAAAGGGAATAATAATACGATAAACAATACCTGCTCTGCTCTGAATCCTGCATGAACTCATTGAACTGAGATGAGCGACGAGGCGCAGCTGTGATGACGTCATAGACCCGCTGCATCACAGCCTTAAAGTGACAGTACCCTTTGATTGATTGATTGATTGAAAATTGTATTAACGGTTTGTAGAATGGGTACAGTTCAATGAAATACAATCAATACAATATCTGAAACCAGAAAAAGCACTACTTTGTGTAATTTGTGTTTACATAAAGCGTCCTCCATTTTCAATTCATCAGAACATCAACAATACTTTAGTACTTTTATAGGAAATTGTAAATACCGGACAGTATTTCTATTTATACTCTATTTATACTTTTTCCACCACTGGCTTCAACCGTGTAATGAAGAGGGAGCTCCGTTTCGCACGTTAGACTGACGAGTTTATTTGTATTTCAACAAGGCCATTCATTGTGATTTACTAATAGTATAAAGTAGCGAATTATGAAAAATAATAAAATAAAAAAGAAGAGAATATAATAATGCAGACTTAAACCCCTCTATAAAAAGGCAGATAGAAAAGTATTTAGCTTTGATTTGGGATACAGATGTGAGCAGAGTTCAAGTTGGATGCAATTACAGAATTAGATTTTAGAAGACTCAAAGTGTGTGCATTTGACTTTTCTTCCTCTGATCTTGATGGATAAAACATGAGACTTTTGGTTAATTTTGCCAATGCCAGTCACTTACGTTGAGGAATATTGTCTACAAATTTGACGTATTTCATGGTCTAAATTCACACTTTATTTCATACAGAAGGATGGTCTTCGCGCTTTCTTTGTCGCACCTCCAACGGTGCGACAAAGTATGCATGGCAGGGGCGTCCTCTTCCCTGAGCCAAGCCTAAGCCTACCAAAAAGGTAAGTTTTGCTGCAGGGTCATCAGCTGGGGACCACCATTCATGGATGTTTCGCCCCTTACCCAGAACATCTCCTGGTGGCAGGGCAGTGAACAGGGACATCTCCCCGACACCCCCTGCAGCGCAACTTATTTTGATGTTCCCCCCCAACACTTGAGTATAGTAATGCACCAATACATCTGATGAGATAGATAGATTAGATAGATAACACCATCCTCCAGGATGACAACTCTCGCTCCGACAGAGCCAGGATCATCACCTACCTCCAGAATTTGGGAGTGGAGAGGATGGAATGGTCTGCCCTGAGTCCAGACCTCAACCCAATTGAACACTTGTGGGTTCAGCTTGGGCGTGCTAGATAGATAGATAGATAGATCGATAGATAGTCTGGCTGGGTAAATATCCAACATTTACCATAAACAAAAAACCTTTACTTTTATATAGGTAGGGGCGGCTGTGGCTCAGGAGGTAGAGCAGGTCGTCCAATGATCCATGGGTCGGCGGCTCGAATCCCGGCTCCTCCTGTCCACATGTGTGAGCTTTCCACCATTGGTGTGTGAATGTGGGAAGTAAGGGCGCTGGCGTCGACTGTTTGCCGCTTCACCTCCCAATGTATGAATGAATGAACCATTGTAAGCGCTTTGAGCAGGCACGTAGTGCATAGAAAAGCGCTATAAAAATGCAATTCATTATTTATATACTTTTTCTAATGAACTAAATCGAAGAGTCTGATTAAACACTTCAACTTTATTATATGGATATAAAAATAGCGAAAATAGCCAAGCTCACAATATGATGTTTTGTTCCGAAATTGCCGATTTTAGCAACAACAGGTTACAATCCGTCTGTGAGGCCTGTAGCATCCGGGGGACCTGCAGCCCCCGGGGGGCCCCGACGTGGCTCCGGAGGGCCACATATGGCCCCTGGTGTGACTATTGTCACGGCAGACCCCCTGAGTGTTTGTGTCACTTGTGGTGCGGATTGCAGCAATGCTGGAGCCACTAGTGTGACTATTCTCATGGCAGACACCTGGACAGTGTTCGTGGCAGGTTTGGGGCGTATTGGAACGACGGTGTGCCTCGCAGGTCCAGTTGCTAGTTTTGTGGTGTCCACCTGCAACCCACTGTCCACTGCCGACCCATTAGGCAGTTTTATTATGGGATGAATCTTCATGTGTGTTTTCAGATGTTGAGGTTGCTTAAAGCTTTTACTACAAACTGTACAAGCAAAGGGCTTTTCCCCTGTATGAATCCTCATGTGTGTTTTCAGACTTACAGTTTTGTTAAACCTTTTGTTACAACATATACAAATAAAGGGCTTTTCACCTGTGTGAATACTCATGTGTGTTTTAAGACTGTGCTTATGTTTAAAGCTTTTGTTACAAACTGTGCAAGCAAAGGGTTTTTCCCCTGTATGACTCCTCATGTGTGTTTTCAGATGTTGACTTTGGTTAAAGCTTTTACAACAAACTGTACAAGCAAAGGGCTTTTCGCCTGTATGAATCCTCATGTGAGTTTTCAGATTTTCAGTTTGACTAAAGCTTTTACTACAAATACTACAAGCAAAGGGCTTTTTCCCTGTATGAATCCTCATGTGTGTTCTAAGATTTTCTGTTTGGTTAAAGCTTTTGTTACAAACTGTACAAGTAAAGGGTTTTTCTCCTGTATGAATCCTCATGTGTTTCTCCAGATCACCCTTGCGACCACATTCTTTGCCACACTCTGTACAACAATGGCTTTTCTTTCTTGTTTGACTCCCTGTATGAATCCTCATGTGTGTTCTAAGATTTTCTGTTTGGTTAAAGCCTTTGTTACAAACTGTACAAGTAAAGGGTTTTTCTCCTGTATGAATCCTCATGTGTTTCTCCAGATCACGCTTGCGACCACAGACTTTGCCACACTCTGTACAACAGTGGCTTTTCTTTCTTGTTTGACTCCTCCTGGATGGCTTTTGTTTTAATGATTTTGGGTTCTGGGACAGATTGTTGCTCAAGGACAACCCTTGTCCTTCCACATATGTGTTGTGTGATTCCAGTGAGTTTACAACCGTCTCATCATCCCTGGTATCCCAGTCATCACTGTCATCAGTATCAGATCCAGAATAGTGTGAAGAGAGGAGCTGCTTGTCACTAGTTGGTTGCGATGGTACCCAGTATTTTATATAAGCTTGTGTTTTGATGTGTTCCATTGAGGTGCTGGCCAGAGACTCTGTTTCTCTGTTTTCATCATCATCTTCACTTTTCACTGGCAGTAATGTCCCCGATGACCCTGCAACCTCCCCTGGGCTTAGAAGTATCTCCTCCTGTTCCTCTTTAATCTGTGGAGGTTCTAGTTTCTCCTGGGCCAGACTGTGGCTACTCTTCTCTATTCCCTCTTTAATCTGTGGAGGTTCTAGTTTCACCTGGACCAGACTAGGGCTCTTCTCCTGATCAGGGGAAGCCTCCTCTTTACGCACAGGAAGGAAACTGAAACCTAGAAGGAGAGAGGAGGTAACGTCAGTAGAGAGCAATCGAAGGTGTTTCCGATTGGATAAGATTGATTCTCCTACTTATTGATTTGTTTATTTTCATATTGTCTTCTTACCACTGTGTACAGAACGCATCATTCATCCTAATTATAATAACGTGCTTGATGTGAATGGTCCTTTTACATTTTTTGTCGAGTGACACTTGGCAAAAGTCTCATATGAATTGCTGTTCATATGTACTATGCAACAGTACTGACAAATCACTAGCCAGTGTTTTCAGTACATAGAATATTGAAGTTCTCAAACATTTTTAATTTAACACATTCAGACCGTAGGACTGTGGAAACATCATATGAAATACAACCGATGGATCCAGAGGACATGTACACACATCCTAGCGCTTTTTCATTGATATCAAACGAGAAATAAAGAGTAAAAGCTGCCATATCTGCCCGGCAGCCCGAGTCCTATTTTGAAAGAAATCACGGCGCTCATTGTGTTAAATGACCCCTCATTTGGTATATTAGACCAGCGACTCTCAACCTGTGGTGAGATTTGAATGATAATGTATAAAGAAATGCCATTGTACATTATATTCTATTTATTGTTTTCAGTGCGATATGCAACGCAATCGATTGATCATTAAAATAAACGTGCTCTGAAAATGCACGCAGCCCACCCATCTGACCACTGAACACGGCAGCCATTGTGGTCAGGTGGGTGGGCTTTCAAGTGGGCCCTGATCCAGAAAAGGTAGAGAACCATTAGACCACAAACCTCCTTAATGGATTTACAGACACTGTTACAGACCTCCGGCTTCTATGATATATTACGTGTTCTTTTTTGTGATACATGCTTTATAGTACATGTAAATTTGTATAATTATCTTATACGGTATGTGACCGAGAACCAAAAAAAAAGGATAAAGGATATCTCTATGGTCTACAAAGACCATGGAGAGGACGATGATGGTGGCAATAATTTGAAAGTAAATGGAAATAAATGCGATATTATTATTACTGCTGTCAAATAATCGATTTGCAAAAACCCTAATCAGTCACACCTAGTATTGGATACCAAAATTCGGTTCCAAGTAGGAAGGAGGAACCGAATAACAAATGGCGGGTATCGGGTACACATACAAATAATTTAATCTCGCTTCTGCATACCGGTTCCTAGACTCGGCGTCACGCGCTATTTATGTGTGTGTGTGTGTGTAAATAAATTGTTTGATACTAGAAAACCTGTACAGGTAAATACAGAATAGATACGGTAACGGTATATTAGAAAAAAGAAAATATGCAGCTCACTG
This sequence comes from Electrona antarctica, assembly GCF_951216825.1. Taxonomy (NCBI): domain Eukaryota; kingdom Metazoa; phylum Chordata; class Actinopteri; order Myctophiformes; family Myctophidae; genus Electrona; species Electrona antarctica. The sequence goes on from NW_027638702.1 coordinate 49,064, forward strand.
TATTATCCACAAATGGCTCAACTGTCTCTTTGCTGAAAATAGCTGATCTACAAGATGTTAGCTTGTAGAATAGATTTCTTTCCCCATATGATGACTATAGTGTGAGGATATTCGGTTAACCTAGTAAACGGGACTGCCCCTACTAAATGTTTACAAAATAATATAAGTTTATTCTATTAAATACCGGTATATATTTTTTATTGAGATATTTTAGATTTTCTTTTGGGGCACATCAATTTACAGTATACAGATAGAGATATTTAAAATTTTCAGTTTTGTTTTACACGTTTCCAATTTGCACCCAACATTGTCATGTTTTAATAAATAAGTAAATACATGCCAATTAAGTCTTAACGAGGGTGTTCAGCGGGGCAGCTCACACTGATTTGCACAGTTATCTTTTGGTGTTATGGTTTGTTTTCTAGGTTGGAAAATACAAGGTAACCGGAGACCTCGCGTGGCTTATTGCTTTAGTAGTGACTCTGGGTTATGGGTGCCTTTGGAGGACATGACAAGAGAGTCTTACAGCTACCCTACCAACTGTCATTAAGACATGTGAAGCCCTTGATTCACATGATTCAATATTATTGTAGCAGTCAAATAATATAAGAAAGTGGCAAAAAATAACATACAAGCTAACAATGCCAAGGCGAGGCATTGTGAGCTTGTAGATCGGCAAATGGATCTCACCCCTCCTGGAGAATCTGTGGAACAGAGTCAGACAAAATGTATTGCCTCAACTCCTACAATGCTTGTCAGGGTGGTGCGAGTGGGGGTCAAATATGATTATGACCCCCCAGGACAGTCATAATCAGGTTTTGAGAAAGCCATATCAATAAAATAGGTACAAGTACTCATCTGTCCCTCTGTCAATTTTCCCCAAAGATGTTTTGAAAATAGATGATATACAAGCTCACAGCATGTGTGTGTGTGTGTGTGTGTGTGTGTGTGTGTGTGTGTGTGTGTGTGTGTGTGTGTGTGTGTGTGTGTGTGTGTGTGTGTGTACTCACTGCCTCCCTCAGTATCAGTGCAGTTTTCCTCAAGGGTGCAGATGGGAGACATGGAGGCAGCAGTCCTCCAGGGGGCAGCAGAACTCAACTCCTGACTCATGGCTGCTGCTGCAACACACGCAATGTAAAACAAAAAGTGATTATTCCATTTAGACTAGAGCTATATTATAATCCATTTAATTAACAGTCAAACAATGAAGACCTAACATCTGATTATCTTACTACTACTACAACAACAACAAAACAACAACAACCAGTTCAGAATAAGGCAGGTCTTTGGCCAGAATAACTGAAGTTATCACCTATAACATCCCATCAGAGCATCCACCTCTGACAACAATAGGAGGCACTTAAGGACAATTCCTTAAGGCTAAGTATGGACCAGAGCTAGTGTGTGTATGTGTGCGTGTGAATTAAGCTATAGCCTACTCACCCAATTATCAGGATAACTGTGCGACTTTGCTTCAGCTCTCGTCACTGAAACGTTGTGGCAGAGAAGAAGTAAACGTATTTAGTCAAATATCAACACGTTTCAATGAGATCAGCAGCATAATGTTGGTCTTTTTCAGAGCGCCAGAAAAATGTCGCGTGTATTAAATCATCCAACCGTCATATCACAAATGTGAAGGTTTCCACCTGGTCCCTACGGACGTCTGTAGTAAAAACGAGCAGCTACGAACATATTCCGCCGTGAAACAATCGTTTAATTCTCCTATTTAGACCATTAGAGTCATTATGATTAGACAAGGGATTCACCATGAGCTAATGTTTACATTGATGGGCACTGACTTCCTTGTTTATAAGAGGAAACCCCGCCCTCAAATCGCTGTGATTGGTTGGATATTTTGTCTGTTTCTTCAGAACACAGACAAAATATTCAACCAATCACAGCGATTTGAGGGAAGAGCAAACGCTGGAAAGCGGTACTCTCTCTCTCTCTCTCTCTCTCTCTCTCTCTCTCTCTCTCTCTCTCTCTTTCTCTCTCTCTCTCTCTCTCTCTCTCTCTCTCTCTCTCTCTCTCTCCACAGCTGAACAGGCCGAGACCTTGACTGAACAACAGTGTCTAATACAATTCCCTATTTGTACTGTAGCCTACTGTACTGTACTATGTAGCCATGGCGTTCTCCACGTGTTCTGTTCTTCGGTCTGTTCTATATTTCTCACTCACAAACACAGAATAGCCAGTGTTCAAAATCTATCTTTATATTTTCCAACTGTTTTCAGCAGTGGTCAAAAGTAAGTACATTTACTTAAGTAGGCGCGTTGCTACTGTACCACCGTACTTAAAGTAGCAAGAAGCGATGAGGGCCCAAGTAGGGCTGGGCCTTAATTAAGAAAAGGTCAGCTGACCTCCATATATGGAGATCTAAGGGTCTGAGGTTTGAGGTCAGATGTAGAGTTGCTGGCCAATATGGATGACATCAGGGATCTCCATATATGGGCATTCCCATATGGGCTTAATATTGATGACATCAGGGATCTCCATCCCTGATGTCACGTGATGTCACCTCACCTGGGTTGACCAACCAAACAACTGACTGACTGACTGATGGGAAATGCACGATTCCATAGTAAATATAAGAAATAAGCAATAATATGTCACATTTTAATGACATTTTGGTATTCAGATGCAGCCAGCAATACATCTAGGGGCCACAATCTGGATTCAAAGATTCTCCTAGAAGCTTTGTCATTGCTTATAGCTACTTTAAGTACAATTTTGAGGTATTTCCAATTTCCAATACTGTTACTTCTACTCCACTATACATCTCGGAACTCTTGCACTTTTACTCCACTACAATTATTAGTTCGAATAGTTAGTTATACTTTGTAGATTTTGAGTATTATTACAAATCCTACATTAACCACTTCATCCCTTTATACATTTCGGGCCATTTGAAAAATAGCATCTATGTACAAGCTCACATTGTGAGCAGTGCTTCTCAAAATGACACCCAAATGAATAGAAGAGTTCCCAAACTGACACCCAAATGAATAGAAGAGTTCCCAAAGTGCTTCAGAACCCAAATGAATAGAAGAGTTCCCAAAGTGCTTCAGAACCCAAATGAATAGAAGAGTTCCCAAAGTGCTTCAGAACCCAAATGAATAGAAGAGTTCCCAAAGTGCTTCAGAACCCAAATGAATAGAAGAGTTCCCAAAGTGCTTCAGAACCCAAATGAATAGAAGAGTTCCCAAAGTGCTTCAGAACCCAAATGAATAGAAGAGTTCCCAAAGTGCTTCAGAACCCAAATGAATAGAAGAGTTCCCAAAGTGCTTCAGAACCCAAATGAATAGAAGAGTTCCCAAAGTGCTTCAGATTACTGATGGTTGGTCTTGAGATGCAGTGCAGTCAGTCCTTCAGGTCAGATCTGTCAAGTATTGCAGGCGGGGACACACTGCACGCGCACGCACGCACGCACGCACGCACGCACGCACGCACGCACGCACGCACGCACGCACGCACGCACGCACGCACGCACGCACAGACACGCACAGACACGCACGCACGCACAGACACGCATGCATGCAAGCAACCATGCACACACAGAAGTTCACTGCAGCAGCAACAGTAATTCAGCTGACAGGGAGGTCAGCGTCAGCCTCGGCCTGTGCAGAGATTGCAAGTTCACACACACGCACGCACGCACGCACGCACGCTCACACACACACACACACACACACACACACACAGTTGGTGCATGCGTGTGCTCTTTGTAGCTGGACACACTTGTTTTTCCTCCCCTGTGGATAATCTCCTTACATAAGCACCATTTAATTCACTTTTCACTGCTGCTTTAATCATCTCTCCTCTCCTCCTCTCCTTCCTCCTCTCCTCTCCTCTCCTCTCAGCTGTTATCCTCCCCTCCTTCCTCCTCTCCTCTCCTCTGTTATCCTCTCCTCCCCTCTTCTCTCCTCCCCTCCTCTCTTTCTCCTCTCCATCTCTCCTTTCCACTGTTATCCTCCTCCCCCCCCTCTCCTCTCCTCTCCCCTCCTTCCTCCCCTCCTTCCTCCTCTCCTCCCCTCCTTCCTCCTCTCCTCTCCTCCCCTCCTTCCTCCTCTCCCCTCCTCCCCCTCCTCTCCTCTCCTCTCCTCTCCTCTCCTCTCCTCTCCTCTCCTCTCCTCTCCTCTCCTCTCCTCTCCTCTCCTCTCCTCTCCTCTCCTCTCCCCTCCTTCCTCCCCTCCTTCCTCCTCTCCTCTCCTCTCCTCCCCTCCTTCCTCCTCTCCTCTCCTCTCCTCCCCTCCTCCCTCCTCTCCTCTCTTCTCCTCTCCTCTCCTCTCCTCTCCTCCTCTCCTCTCCTCTCCTCTCCTCTCCACTGACCCTCTCCTCTCCACTGTTATCTTCCCCTCCTCCCTCTCCTCTCCTCTCCTCTCCTCTCCTCTCCTCTCCTCTCCTCTCCTCTCCTATTGAAGATGGATTGACACTTGTGGCTTCGCTATTAGGCTAATGCTTTAATTAACAAGTCATATGTTGACTGTCAGAGAGTCAGGTGATGTCTACACCCCCCCCCCCCCCAATCTCCCTCCCTCTCTCTCTCGCTCTCTCTCTCTCTCTCTCTCTCTGCCCCTTTTGGTCACAGCCCGCCCCGCCCCCCTCCCTTTCCCCTTCTGACCATTTTCGAAACGATTTGCTCGTATCATCCAGTCCAGTCTATCATGGCCGTGCCGGTGTTGCGCTGACACGTCGCGCACGAGAGAGAGAGAGAGAGAGAGAGAGAGAGAGAGAGAGAGAGATTTGTATTCCGTCCCGGTAGGTCGGTCAGACAAACCGCGCGGTGAGAGAGAGCGAGAGAGAGCTAGAGAGAGAGAGAGAGACCCAGACCCGGCACACAGTCCCTCCCTCCGTTAAGAGTAGCGGATAACAGACTTCCACGGCGGGGTTTTATCGGTGGATTATAGACCCACGGAGACAGCTGTGTGTCCAGAGAGACTCCAGACATCATGGAGCACATTCAGCACAACCTGGCCAGTCCAACCAGTCCCTCCTGCGTGGACCTCAAGAGCCTGGAGAGCCTGCAGCTGAGCGACAGAGCAGGTACAAATACAATTAACACGAGAGGTGTGTGTGTGTGTGTGTGTGTGTGTGTGTCTCTTTATTGAGCATGCCTGTCTATTAAGCGCAACTAAAACAACACTGCACCACTCCACTGAACCGACCGTTCCGTTTAGGGGCAGCTAAAGCCCAGCCGAGCTGAGATTAGGATGCACTGAGATGCATGTGAATGAATGCATGCATGGGACCCGAATGGAAACAAGACCGCAAGGTCTTTCTTCGGTGCTGTCCTTTTGGACCAATGCTGTGCTTGACTGTACCCTAGTACTGTTTGGATTCTATTGTCTAATAAAATTATCAATTAAATCAATCAATCAATTTGAATTGGACTTGAATTTGGTGCTGATGCCACAATGATGCATCAGCACCTATTAGCCTATGTAGTTTAGGTTTTTGGCCATGGATGGATGGGTGGTGTGCGCAAATGGTGCAAATGGTGTGCTCAAACCGGTGTGCACAAAATAATGGTGTGCGGATTATGTGCACACAAATGTGCACACAAATGGAACCAAAAGGTTCCATTTGTATGCTTGTCCGTTACAATGCATGCTGAATACATTAACATTTGACTGCTCCAGCCTGCAGGCATGGGTTCAAGTGCACCTGAATATTCTAATCATATTCATATTCAATCTGACCAAACAATTAACATAATGCAGCCATAATGCATAAATAGGCAGCATTGTATGTTTTAACCAACAAAAAAAGGGTGGGGGGAAAAAGAGGCACATTTCTTGGGCGGTTTGTCATCAGTTTTGTCAAGGTGGTGATGTCATTGATTTACCTTATATTAACCTCAGATATTTATTGAGAGAGAGGGGGGGGGGGGGGGATTAGGAGTCTCTCTGGGGAGAGGTGGAGGGACAAAGAGAAGCG
>NW_027638702.1:55200-62700 GCF_951216825.1 Electrona antarctica
TGTGAACTGCACACTGTTTCTCTGCTTGATGAGGTGGAGAGCTGCTTTTCATGTGAACTACCACACTGTTTCTCTGCTTGTTGAGGTGGAGAGCTGCTTTTCATGTGAACTGCACACTGTTTCTCTGCTTGTTGAGGTGGAGAGCTGCTTTTCATGTGAACTGCACACTGTTTCTCTGCTTGATGAGGTGGAGAGCTGCTTTTCATGTGAACTGCACACTGTTTCTCTGCTTGATGAGGTGGAGAGCTGCTTTTCATGTGAACTGCACACTGTTTCTCTGCTTGATGAGGTGGAGAGCTGCTTTTCATGTGAACTGCACACTGTTTCTCTGCTTGTTGAGGTGGAGAGCTTTTCATGTGAACTGCACACTGTTTCTCTGCTTGATGAGGTGGAGAGCTGCTTTTCATGTGAACTGCACACTGTTTCTCTGCTTGTTGAGGTGGAGAGCTTTTCATGTGAACTGCGCACAGCTCTGCTTCTCTGATGGAGATTCACAATAAAACATTCTCTGAAAACTCTACTGCTCAGGAATTAACTAACAATACAATTACTACTAAATACTGTAGCTTCTAGTAGTTTACTACTTGTAGTGTCAAAGCGGTGATAGGATGATAGAATACCAGTTGCAGTAGAATGGGCTCATATAGGAGGGGGTGTGTATCTGTTAGAATGGATATCAAATATCTAAATATTGAATCAAGCAACTTAAAAACTGTCTGGGGGGCAGTGAGGCACACTGAACGCTGAGAGGGAGGGGCAGTGAGGCACACTGAACGCTGGGGGGGGGGAGAGGGGAGACGGTGTAGGAGAGACAGGCAGTAGTAAAGAGAGAGAGAGAGAGAGAGAGAGAGAGAGAGAGAGAGAGAGAGAGAGAGAGAGAGAGAGAGAGACAGAGAGAGAGAGAGAGAGAGAGAGAGAGAGAGCGAGAGAGAGAGAGAGAGAGAGAGAGCGAGAGCGAGAGAGAGAGAGAGAGAGAGAGAGAGAGAGAGAGAGAGAGCGAGAGAGAGAGAGAGAGAGAGAGAGAGAGAGAGAGAGAGAGAGGCAGTGTAGGAGAGAGAAAATGATTTGTCTTCCTCCACTCCCACTCTTTGTAATGCTTTGTCACGTTATGTTGGTGGAGGGCGGGGGGTACTCTATTTTTGGCTCTGCAACTTCAGAGTCATGAAATTTTAATACCATCCTTGGGGCTCTTTGAGTGTGTGTGTGTGTGTGTGTGTGTGTGTGTGTGAGTATGTGCGTGCATGCGTGCGTGCGTGCGTGCGTGCGTGCGTGCGTGCGTGCGTGCGTGCGTGCGTGCGTGCGTGCGTGCGTGCGTGCGTGCGTGCATGTCAACCGGTTAAATTCTGAAAAATGACTTTAACTTTGATTTTGACAGAAAGGGCAAAAGTAACTAGAAAACACATTAAGTCTGTGTGCGTGTGCGTGTGCATGCTTGCGTGTGTGTGTGCGTGCACTGCATATGAATGAGCAAATCACTGTTTGTTTGGTGACAGGGCAGAATACCTCCAGAACCTCTAGAGTTCTGTTTGTTTGGTGACAGGGCAGAATACCTCCAGAACCTCTAGAGTTCTGTTTGTTTGGTGACAGGGCAGAATACCTCCAGAACCTCTAGAGTTCTGTTTGTTTGGTGACAGGGCAGAATACCTCCAGAACCTCTAAATCACTGTTTGTTTGGTGACAGGGCAGAATACCTCCAGAACCTCTAGAGTTCTGTTTGTTTGGTGACAGGGCAGAATACCTCCAGAACCTCTAGAGTTCTGTTTGTTTGGTGACAGGGCAGAATACCTCCAGAACCTCTAGAGTTCTGTTTGTTTGGTGACAGGGCAGAATACCTCCAGAACCTCTAGAGTTCTGTTTGTTTGGTGACAGGGCAGAATACCTCCAGAACCTCTAGAGTTCTGTTTGTTTGGTGACAGGGCAGAATACCTCCAGAACCTCTAGAGTTCCTTCAGTGCTTATACTGTGACTGTCTCTGATCGATACAGATCGATTTTCATAAAGTAATTTAGATATTATATTCAGAAGAGAAGACCATATCATAAGGCATTATCGCCAACACGTGATGAAAACCCAAGTTGAATAGTGAGAAACCTCATGCGGGCCTCCAAAAACCCAGTGACCAAATATATTGCAGTGATGGAAAAAACACCAGGGGTTGAAAAGTGAAATCGAGTAGAAATACTCAAATTCCATTAAAGTATACAGCCTTTGTCACCATGAAAAATTGTCATTACTCTTATAAAAGCGGTTAAAAAGGATTTAGCAAAACCCTTGGTACAGTAGAAGGACTGAAAACCTTTTAACCCTTATAGTGAATAATCATAAATAGACAATAAAGTATTAGACATGTAAGGAGTCGACATATACACCAGAAAGTAATTTACTAGTTTTGTTTTTTCGTAAATAAAGAGTCACAATATCGAAGTATATTTACACAGAATTTTCGGTCGTCAATCAGTCTGAAATGTATAACATAATACAGGTTTTGCTGAGTATAAGTATTCAATGTGACGTATGTGATGTCTCTGAAGACGGGTGATAGCCTGACACGGTGGAGACGGAGTATGGTGGTTGGCGTGAGATGATGACACTCAGGCCTCTCCCAGATGGACTGTGGTGTCTGGTCGTTGGTCATTGACCTTGACTGGCTGGGAGAGACTTTGTGGCTAAGAGTTGTTTATTTGCCTCTACCCATAACACCCTGAGAGTGAGAATGCAGACCAGGCTATCTAATAGGCAATTCACACTGAGAGGGACTGAATCCGTTTCATTGGAACCGTTTCCGAATACGGTTGCCTGGTCCCCGATGGCCATGATTCACATTGCCCGAGATTCAACAGCGCACCCGGGTACACTTGCATAACACACTTTGATCCTCCAGATGGCAGTGTGCTTGATGGCTGGTGCGCACGGACACTGACCATCAACTCTGCGACATTGTCTCCAATAAATCCAGACACACTGCATTGCATTGCCTCTTTTGGCTCTTTGCCGTTATACTACTTCACTGTCAGCCTGCCTGCTATTCACTGTGTCAGTCAGTTCTGTGCTCCAGTGTCGTGTTTGATATTAGTTTAATGGATTCTACTTTAGCATTATTATTTTGTTTTACTTCGGAAACTATGCCAAGCAAAGCCCAAGAGCCACGTGTAGTCCAAGATCAGCGCGTACTGCGATGCTGCGCCGCCTGCACGTATAGCAGATTCAACAGGAGACGGGCGGCGTTGAGAAATGAGCTGGTGTTACGCGTCGTGCAGCGTCTGTGTTTTTTTTTTGTTGACGCTTGGCTCGTCGACTAGAGATCATGTCACGTTCTTAAAAAAAACCAGTCCACTTCCTTCTTTAGGTACGCATGCATTCACATTGGAACGATCCGTATCTGAATACACTTCAACGGTCCAGAGACCCGCCCCTCATGCGGTCTCGGGGACGGTTGGGCGATCCGCTCCCGGGAACGGTACGCATCATTCACATTACCACAACATCTGCCAAGTGGTCCCGAGTGCGCACCCGGGACCATAGTGTGAATCGCCCCATAGGTCCTGAGCTGTAGGGCCTATGATATGCAGTGTTCACAGGTCAAAAGATGTCATGAGTATATCATGGCAAAATTACTCATGAAGTCATAATCAATATTAATGATCAATTATCAATTTAAAAATAGCTATCAGTCTCCCTCTCAGCTTCCCACTGTCTGTCTCTCCCACACGGTCTCCTTTGCAGCTTTCCTACTGTCTGCACTACGCGCACACTCACACACACACACACACACACACGCACACACACACACACACACACACACACACACACACACACACACACACACACACACACACACACACACACACACACACACACACACACACACACACACACACACACACACACACACACGCACACACACACACACACACACACACACACACACTCTCCCTCACCCCACCATCCTTCTTATTCACAATATAATCAACCCACAACACGACATCCACTACATCACCGGGTCAGTGGGTCATTCAGGTCTGATATTAGGTCTGTCCACATTGACTGTTGGGCCTGATTAATCCTTGCCGACGACAGTTCGTTCCAAATAGGCAATGTCCAGAAAGCTCTGCAGCCAATGTGTTTTGGGAATGTCTTGTGGGGGTTTCCAGAGTTGGGCTATGATCTTTTTCGCTGCTGCAAGCCCTGCCAACAAGACTTTGCGAGTCCTTACCGTAAGAGCTATAACATAGAGTCATCATTTAACACTCCGAGCGGCATAAACGGAGGTCTCCGTCCTATAAAAAAATCCCGCTCGTCGCCCAGGACGGAGATTAATCACAGGACGGAACATGAATAATATCATAACCGGGCGCACCATGCAGTCCACATGCTGGCAGCGTCGATTGAGCAACATTCGATGTCATTTCCGGTTGGGTCGTCATCCAAAGTGGTCCCCCTCCATCTGGTTGGGTCGTCATCCAAAGTGGTCCCCCTCCATCTGGTTGGGTCGTCATCCAAAGTGGTCCCCCTCCATCTGGTTGGGTCGTCATCCAAAGTGGTCCCCCTCCATCTGGTTGGGTCGTCATCCAAAGTGGTCCCCCTCCATCTGGATGGGTCGTCATCCAAAGTGGTCCCCCTCCATCTGGTTGGGTCGTCATCCAAAGTGGTCCCCCTCCATCCGGTTGGGTCGTCATCCAAAGTGGTCCCCCTCCATCTGGTTGGGTCGTCATCCAAAGTGGTCCCCCTCCATCTGGTTGGGTCGTCATCCAAAGTGGTCCCCCTCCATCTGGTTGGGTCGTCATCCAAAGTGGTCCCCCTCCATCTGGTTGGGTCGTCATCCAAAGTGGTCCCCCTCCATCTGGTTGGGACGTCATCCAAAGTGGTCCCCCTCCATTTTACTGGATGGGAGGAAGAATCTTCAAACGTGAATAACTCTTGATCTAAAATAAATCAATCCGTCCAATTCTAACCAAAGATTATGTTTTTGACGGCCCATCGTGGTCCCGTCGCTTGTCGCGTTAGAAGTAATCATACTTCCCGTTGTTGTCGATCCCCTCGGGGGTGTTTTGGCTACATCTAGCAACTTCAAGCTACTTCCAAAATGGCGCGGAGCAACCTTGAAATAGGCCCTGAAGAAACAAATCGCTGGGCGTCCTGATTTAATGGTTACAAATACCCCCAGGCGTTCAAGGTGTTTTCAGATGTACAGTACAAATGGGTCCATCAGGAATTGTACTTCCAGTAGATCCGTTAAAGTCTTTGTAACTTTACCCCAAAACTCAAAAATCCCCGGACATTCCCGGCATACAGCATGAACAAATGAGCCCAAGGTTCCTGGGGCACAGAATGTGCAATACGGGTCAGGTGCCAATCCCATCCCATGCCTAATTCAATACGGGTCAGGTGCCAATCCCATCCAATACGGGTCAGGTGCCAATCCCATCCCATCCCTAATTCAATACGGGTCAGGTGCCAATCCCATCCAATACGGGTCAGGTGCCAATCCCATCCCATGCCTAATTCAATACGGGTCAGGTGCCAATCCCATCCAATACGGGTCAGGTGCCAATCCCATCCCATGCCTAATTCAATACGGGTCAGGTGCCAATCCCATCCAATACGGGTCAGGTGCCAATCCCATCCCATGCCTAATTCTCGGTGTTTATCTTTCTTTTATTCCAACTCGTAGCGACTGGCGAGACTAAAAACAAACAGGGGGGACCAAAACAAAGGGACGCCGAAACATCCGGAACCCCCAAAACGGAATAAGAGAGTTTTTATTTTATTTTATCGTCCTTTCTATAACCATGCCTAGACCGGATCACATGATCTAGTTACACAGACCAGGCTTTTCTTGCGAGGTGGAGAGCCTGGTGATGCGAGTTTAGGGTCCGCCTATAGAGCGTCGCAGAATTCCCCATTCATTTTCCTCACAGACTTTTCAAAAAGTATTTATTTAAAGACGTTTACGCCGCGGACAAAGCCAACTCTTGTCGTGACAAATCATGACAATAAACACAATGTTTTGGGCTGAACAAATAATTAGAACACTTTTTTTGTTGTTTTTCTTCTTTGTAATTATTTGTTTGGTCCAAAATATTGTGTTTGTTGTCATGATTTGTGACGACTCGAGTTGGCTTCGTACGATGCTTAAAAGGTCTTTAAATAAATACTTTTTGAAATGTCTATGGGGAAAATGCATTGGGAATTATTTCCTGGGCCTGGCGTCGTCATGAAAGGGGGCGGGACTGCGACACTATAGGGCCTCCAGATCCCTACTGAATCTTCCCCTAAACCTCTCATCTTTTTGTCTGTCTAGCCATATGCAAGCCCGCGCGCATGGGTTCCAGGTGTGCGTACGTGTGTGTGTGTGTGTGTGTGTGTGTGTGTGCGCGCGTGCGTGCGTGCGTGCGTGCGTGCGTGCGTGCGTGCGTGCGTGCGTGCGTGTTAATGGCCCGTCCCATCTGCAACTTAATTGAGACATTATACACGGGTCATTACACCGTCTCAATTGCATCTCATTAGCATATAATTCACGGCAAGAGGTATGGCGTATGAATCGTGACTTGTCGTAACAACCTTTGTTCATTTGGTTTGAATGAATTGCAGATAGATATAGTTTTATAGTTTAATGCATTATGTTCAGCATGTACATCTGTCTCCCTCTCAGCTGTCCTACTGTCTGTCTCTCCTACACTGTCTCCCTCTCAGCTGTCCTACTGTCTGTCTCTCCTACACTGTCTCCCGCTCAGCTTTCCTACTGTCTGTCTCTCCTACACTGTCTCCCTCTCAGCTGTCCTACTGTCTGTCTCTCCTACACTGTCTCCCTCTCAGCTGTCCTGCTGTCTGTCTCTCCCACACTGTCTCCCTCTCAGCTGTCCTACTGTCTCTCTCCCACACTGTCTCCCTCTCAGCTGTCCTACTGTCTGTCTCTCCTACACTGTCTGTCTCTCCTACACTGTCTCCCTCTCAGCTGTCCTACTGTCTGTCTCTCCTACACTGTCTCCCTCTCAGCTGTCCTACTGTCTGTCTCTCCTACACTGTCTCCCTCTCAGCTGTCCTACTGTCTGTCTCTCCTACACTGTCTCCCTCTCAGCTGTCCTACTGTCTGTCTCTCCTACACTGTCCCTCTCAGCTACAGTGTCTGTCTCCTACACTGTCTCCCTCTCAGCTGTCCTACTGTCTGTCTCTCCTACACTGTCTCCCTCTCAGCTGTCCTACTGTCTGTCTCTCCTACACTGTCTATCTTTCAGCTGTCCTACTGTCTGTCTCTCCTACACTGTCTCCCTCTCAGCTGTCCTGCTGTCTGTCTCTCCTACACTGTCTCCCTCTCAGCTGTCCTGCTGTCTGTCTCTCCTACACTGTCTCCCTCTCAGCTGTCCTGCTGTCTGTCTCTCCTACACTGTCTCCCTCTCAGCTGTCCTGCTGTCTGTCTCTCCTACACTGTCTATCTTTCAGCTGTCCTACTGTCTGTCTCTCCTACACTGTCTCCCTCTCAGCTGTCCTGCTGTCTGTCTC
>NW_027638702.1:67700-160200 GCF_951216825.1 Electrona antarctica
GCAGCGTCCGCGGCGTGCTTATAAATATGCTTGTGTGTTTTTGTGCATAATGTGTAGTCTGTCTGTCTGTCTAAAATGAAGCGTTTCCATTGACCCACTTTTTTGGGTTTGAGCCACTTGTTGACAGAGAACCACGTATGGTCCTCACACAGGCCTGGCCTCTCCGTTCCCATTAATGAAGACAATAATCCACAGATTACGCTCAGCTGGTCCTAGCAATGCAGTGCAGTGCAGATTATGCTATATTCTCTGCTTCAGATTATACAGTATTGTGCAGATTTGGCACGTTGAAGAAGATTAAAGGGTGCATTTCTGTTTTTGGTTTGCTGCTCCAGTCTGCTTTCATCCTCTTTAAGAATAACTCCACACTGTTTGTAATAAGTAAGGTTCTCGTGTGCTGCCGGCAAGGTGGCAGCCATTTCAAGGAAAAATCTAATTTTGTTTTAAACAATTAAAAAAATGTATGCTTTGTCGCATGGCGGTGTCACTCGTCGGAAACTAACTCATTTACAAGTGAGGAAAGCAATGCATCCCATACATTTGGTTTAATTTAAAGGACCACTTCACCACTTTTCAACCTATTTGTTTACTCAGGCTTTTGGCAATTAGTTTGTTTTGTTTTCAGTTTTTCTGTTTTGTAAAGCGTCCTTGGGTTTCTTGAAAGGCGCTATATAAATTCAAGTTATTATTATTATTATTATCTTCAAATCATTTGTCCTCACTAATAATCATGATAAAATGCCACCATTCTTTTCTACTCAGTCTGTGTCTCATTGGAGGGCTGTGGGCAGTTCAGAAACCCGTCCACCAGTGACATCATCATTAGCCAGATATTTTTTTAAACAAAGATGTCTAGATTTTTATTATCATGAGAACGATATAATAGCTTCCATTTTCACATTGCAACTTTTCAGGACCAGAAAACCTGCAGTTTCTATTAGCTTGGATTCCCCATCGATGATGTCACTGGTGGACGCCGGGTTTCTGAACTGCCCACAGCCCTCCTATTAATTTGAATAACTGCAATGCAGATCATATTTTATTGAATACAATTTTAACCAATCCGTAGTGTGTTAATACAATATAACTAGTACATCTACATGGTACAGTATTAATACAATATAACTAGTACATCTACATGGTACAGTATTAATACAATATAACTAGTACATCTACATGGTACAGTATTAATACAATATAACTAGTACATCTACATGGTACAGTATTAATACAATATAACTAGTACATCTACATGGTACAGTATTAATACAATATAACTAGTACATCTACATGGTACAGTATTAATACAATATAACTAGTACATCTACATGGTACAGTATTAATACAATATAACTAGTACATCTGTATGGTACAGTATTAATACAATATAACTAGTACATCTACATGGTACAGTATTAATACAATATAACTAGTACATCTACATGGTACAGTATTAATACAATATAACTAGTACATCTACATGGTACAGTATTAATACAATATAACTAGTACATCTGTATGGTACAGTATTAATACAATATAACTAGTACATCTACATGGTACAGTATTAATACAATATAACTAGTACATCTACATGGTACAGTATTAATACAATATAACTAGTACATCTGTATGGTACAGTATTAATACAATATAACTAGTACATCTACATGGTACAGTATTAATACAATATAACTAGTACATCTACATGGTACAGTATTAATACAATATAACTAGTACATCTACATGGTACAGTATTAATACAATATAACTAGTACATCTACATGGTACAGTATTAATACAATATAACTAGTACATCTGTATGGTACAGTATTAATACAATATAACTAGTACATCTACATGGTACAGTATTAATACAATATAACTAGTACATCTACATGGTACAGTATTAATACAATATAACTAGTACATCTACATGGTACAGTATTAATACAATATAACTAGTACATCTACATGGTACAGTATTAATACAATATAACTAGTACATCTACATGGTACAGTATTAATACAATATAACTAGTACATCTACATGGTACAGTATTAATACAATATAACTAGTACATCTACATGGTACAGTATTAATACAATATAACTAGTACATCTACATGGTACAGTATTAATACAATATAACTAGTACATCTACATGGTACAGTATTAATACAATATAACTAGTACATCTACATGGTACAGTATTAATACAATATAATGGTACAGTATTAATACAATATAACTAGTACATCTGTATGGTACAGTATTAATACAATATAACTAGTACATCTACATGGTACAGTATTAATACAATATAACTAGTACATCTACATGGTACAGTATTAATACAATATAACTAGTACATCTACATGGTACAGTATTAATACAATATAACTAGTACATCTACATGGTACAGTATTAATACAATATAACTAGTACATCTACATGGTACAGTATTAATACAATATAACTAGTACATCTACATGGTACAGTATTAATACAATATAACTAGTACATCTGTATGGTACAGTATTAATACAATATAACTAGTACATCTACATGGTACAGTATTAATACAATATAACTAGTACATCTACATGGTACAGTATTAATACAATATAACTAGTACATCTACATGGTACAGTATTAATACAATATAACTAGTACATCTACATGGTACAGTATTAATACAATATAACTAGTACATCTACATGGTACAGTATTAATACAATATAACTAGTACATCTACATGGTACAGTATTAATACAATATAACTAGTACATCTACATGGTACAGTATTAATACAATATAACTAGTACATCTACATGGTACAGTATTAATACAATATAATGGTACAGTATTAATACAATATAACTAGTACATCTGTATGGTACAGTATTAATACAATATAACTAGTACATCTACATGGTACAGTATTAATACAATATAACTAGTACATCTACATGGTACAGTATTAATACAATATAACTAGTACATCTACATGGTACAGTATTAATACAATATAACTAGTACATCTACATGGTACAGTATTAATACAATATAATGGTACAGTATTAATACAATATAACTAGTACATCTGTATGGTACAGTATTAATACAATATAACTAGTACATCTACATGGTACAGTATTAATACAATATAACTAGTACATCTGTATGGTACAGTATTAATACAATATAACTAGTACATCTACATGGTACAGTATTAATACAATATAACTAGTACATCTACATGGTACAGTATTAATACAATATAATGGTACAGTATTAATACAATATAACTAGTACATCTACATGGTACAGTATTAATACAATATAACTAGTACATCTACATGGTACAGTATTAATACAATATAATGGTACAGTATTAATACAATATAATGGTACAGTATTAATACAATATAACTAGTACATCTACATGGTACAGTATTAATACAATATAACTAGTACATCTACATGGTACAGTATTAATACAATATAATGGTACAGTATTAATACAATATAACTAGTACATCTGTATGGTACAGTATTAATACAATATAACTAGTACATCTGTATGGTACAGTATTAATACAATATAACTAGTACATCTGTATGGTACAGTATTAATACAATATAACTAGTACATCTACATGGTACAGTATTAATACAATATAACTAGTACATCTACATGGTACAGTATTAATACAATATAATGGTACAGTATTAATACAATATAACTAGTACATCTGTATGGTACAGTATTAATACAATATAACTAGTACATCTGTATGGTACAGTATTAATACAATATAACTAGTACATCTGTATGCTAGAGTATTAATACAATATAACTAGTACATCTGTATGGTACAGTATTAATACAATATAACTAGTACATCTGTATGGTACAGTATTAATACAATATAACTAGTACATCTGTATGGTACAGTATTAATACAATATAACTAGTACATCTACATGGTACAGTATTAATACAATATAACTAGTACATCTACATGGTACAGTATTAATACAATATAACTAGTACATCTACATGGTACAGTATTAATACAATATAACTAGTACATCTACATGGTACAGTATTAATACAATATAATGGTACAGTATTAATACAATATAACTAGTACATCTGTATGGTACAGTATTAATACAATATAACTAGTACATCTACATGGTACAGTATTAATACAATATAACTAGTACATCTACATGGTACAGTATTAATACAATATAACTAGTACATCTACATGGTACAGTATTAATACAATATAACTAGTACATCTACATGGTACAGTATTAATACAATATAATGGTACAGTATTAATACAATATAACTAGTACATCTGTATGGTACAGTATTAATACAATATAACTAGTACATCTACATGGTACAGTATTAATACAATATAACTAGTACATCTGTATGGTACAGTATTAATACAATATAACTAGTACATCTACATGGTACAGTATTAATACAATATAACTAGTACATCTACATGGTACAGTATTAATACAATATAATGGTACAGTATTAATACAATATAACTAGTACATCTACATGGTACAGTATTAATACAATATAACTAGTACATCTACATGGTACAGTATTAATACAATATAATGGTACAGTATTAATACAATATAATGGTACAGTATTAATACAATATAACTAGTACATCTACATGGTACAGTATTAATACAATATAACTAGTACATCTACATGGTACAGTATTAATACAATATAATGGTACAGTATTAATACAATATAACTAGTACATCTGTATGGTACAGTATTAATACAATATAACTAGTACATCTGTATGGTACAGTATTAATACAATATAACTAGTACATCTGTATGGTACAGTATTAATACAATATAACTAGTACATCTACATGGTACAGTATTAATACAATATAACTAGTACATCTACATGGTAGAGTATTAATACAATATAACTAGTACATCTACATGGTACAGTATTAATACAATATAACTAGTACATCTACATGGTACAGTATTAATACAATATAACTAGTACATCTACATGGTACAGTATTAATACAATATAATGGTACAGTATTAATACAATATAACTAGTACATCTGTATGGTACAGTATTAATACAATATAACTAGTACATCTGTATGGTACAGTATTAATACAATATAACTAGTACATCTGTATGCTAGAGTATTAATACAATATAACTAGTACATCTGTATGGTACAGTATTAATACAATATAACTAGTACATCTGTATGGTACAGTATTAATACAATATAACTAGTACATCTGTATGGTACAGTATTAATACAATATAACTAGTACATCTACATGGTACAGTATTAATACAATATAACTAGTACATCTACATGGTACAGTATTAATACAATATAACTAGTACATCTACATGGTACAGTATTAATACAATATAATGGTACAGTATTAATACAATATAACTAGTACATCTGTATGGTACAGTATTAATACAATATAACTAGTACATCTGTATGGTACAGTATTAATACAATATAACTAGTACATCTGTATGCTAGAGTATTAATACAATATAACTAGTACATCTGTATGGTAGAGTATTAATACAATATAACTAGTACATCTGTATGGTACAGTATTAATACAATATAACTAGTACATCTGTATGGTACAGTATTAATACAATATAACTAGTACATCTACATGGTACAGTATTAATACAATATAACTAGTACATCTACATGGTACAGTATTAATACAATATAACTAGTACATCTGTATGGTACAGTATTAATACAATATAACTAGTACATCTGTATGGTACAGTATTAATACAATATAACTAGTACATCTGTATGCTAGAGTATTAATACAATATAACTAGTACATCTGTATGCTAGAGTATTAATACAATATAACTAGTACATCTGTATGGTACAGTATTAATACAATATAACTAGTACATCTACATGGTACAGTATTAATACAATATAACTAGTACATCTGTATGGTACAGTATTAATACAATATAACTAGTACATCTGTATGCTAGAGTATTAATACAATATAACTAGTACATCTGTATGCTAGAGTATTAATACAATATAACTAGTACATCTGTATGGTACAGTATTAATACAATATAACTAGTACATCTGTATGGTACAGTATTAATACAATATAACTAGTACATCTACATGGTACAGTATTAATACAATATAACTAGTACATCTACATGGTACAGTATTAATACAATATAACTAGTACATCTGTATGGTACAGTATTAATACAATATAACTAGTACATCTGTATGGTACAGTATTAATACAATATAACTAGTACATCTGTATGCTAGAGTATTAATACAATATAACTAGTACATCTGTATGCTAGAGTATTAATACAATATAACTAGTACATCTGTATGGTACAGTATTAATACAATATAACTAGTACATCTACATGGTACAGTATTAATACAATATAACTAGTACATCTACATGGTACAGTATTAATACAATATAACTAGTACATCTGTATGGTACAGTATTAATACAATATAACTAGTACATCTGTATGGTACAGTATTAATACAATATAACTAGTACATCTGTATGGTACAGTATTAATACAATATAACTAGTACATCTACATGGTACAGTATTAATACAATATAACTAGTACATCTACATGGTACAGTATTAATACAATATAACTATTACATCTACATGGTACAGTATTAATACAATATAACTAGTACATCTACATGGTACAGTATTAATACAATATAACTAGTACATCTACATGGTACAGTATTAATACAATATAACTATTACATCTACATGGTACAGTATTAATACAATATAACTAGTACATCTACATGGTACAGTATTAATACAATATAACTAGTACATCTACATGGTACAGTATTAATACAATATAACTAGTACATCTACATGGTACAGTATTAATACAATATAACTAGTACATCTGTATGGTACAGTATTAATACAATATAACTAGTACATCTGTATGGTACAGTATTAATACAATATAACTAGTACGTCTGTATGGTACAGTATTAATACAATATAACTAGTACATCTACATGGTACAGTATTAATACAATATAACTAGTACATCTACATGGTACAGTATTAATACAATATAACTATTACATCTACATGGTACAGTATTAATACAATATAACTAGTACATCTACATGGTACAGTATTAATACAATATAACTAGTACATCTACATGGTACAGTATTAATACAATATAACTAGTACATCTACATGGTACAGTATTAATACAATATAACTAGTACATCTACATGGTACAGTATTAATACAATATAACTAGTACATCTACATGGTACAGTATTAATACAATATAACTAGTACATCTACATGGTACAGTATTAATACAATATAACTAGTACATCTGTATGGTACAGTATTAATACAATATAACTAGTACATCTGTATGGTACAGTATTAATACAATATAACTAGTACATCTACATGGTACAGTATTAATACAATATAACTAGTACATCTACATGGTACAGTATTAATACAATATAACTAGTACATCTGTATGGTACAGTATTAATACAATATAACTAGTACATCTACATGGTACAGTATTAATACAATATAACTAGTACATCTACATGGTACAGTATTAATACAATATAACTAGTACATCTGTATGGTACAGTATTAATACAATATAACTAGTACATCTGTATGGTACAGTATTAATACAATATAACTAGTACATCTACATGGTACAGTATTAATACAATATAACTAGTACATCTGTATGGTACAGTATTAATACAATATAACTAGTACATCTGTATGGTACAGTATTAATACAATATAACTAGTACATCTACATGGTACAGTATTAATACAATATAACTAGTACATCTACATGGTACAGTATTAATACAATATAACTAGTACATCTACATGGTACAGTATTAATACAATATAACTAGTACATCTACATGGTACAGTATTAATACAATATAACTAGTACATCTACATGGTACAGTATTAATACAATATAACTAGTACATCTACATGGTACAGTATTAATACAATATAACTAGTACATCTGTATGGTACAGTATTAATACAATATAACTAGTACATCTGTATGGTACAGTATTAATACAATATAACTAGTACATCTACATGGTACAGTATTAATACAATATAACTAGTACATCTACATGGTACAGTATTAATACAATATAACTAGTACATCTGTATGGTACAGTATTAATACAATATAACTAGTACATCTACATGGTACAGTATTAATACAATATAACTAGTACATCTACATGGTACAGTATTAATACAATATAACTAGTACATCTGTATGGTACAGTATTAATACAATATAACTAGTACATCTGTATGGTACAGTATTAATACAATATAACTAGTACATCTACATGGTACAGTATTAATACAATATAACTAGTACATCTGTATGGTAGAGTATTAATACAATATAACTAGTACATCTACATGGTACAGTATTAATACAATATAACTAGTACATCTACATGGTACAGTATTAATACAATATAACTAGTACATCTACATGGTACAGTATTAATACAATATAACTAGTACATCTGTATGGTACAGTATTAATACAATATAACTAGTACATCTACATGGTACAGTATTAATACAATATAACTAGTACATCTGTATGGTACAGTATTAATACAATATAACTAGTACATCTGTATGGTACAGTATTAATACAATATAACTAGTACATCTGTATGGTACAGTATTAATACAATATAACTAGTACATCTACATGGTACAGTATTAATACAATATAACTAGTACATCTACATGGTACAGTATTAATACAATATAACTAGTACATCTACATGGTACAGTATTAAGTAAGGGATAATATCTGGCTAGGTGGTCATTGTCGGGAGATAATTCACCGACAGGGAGTTTAACCACCGAGGCGAAGCCGAGGTGGTTACACTCCCTGAAGGTGAATTATATCCCGACAATGACCACCTAGCCAGATATTATCCCGCTTATTACATGGCTAACTAACATAAATTAATCCATTGATCCAAAACACAACAAAAAAAGTATTCCATAACTTCGCGCTGGCTGCGTCTGCCCAGCTGCAGGGCTGAAGCACTGTCGGAAAACAAGGAAGTGAGTTGATCAAATAGAATCCATTTTCGGGTCCAGCTGCTTCGTCTATTTCTCGCTCAAATGTTTTCAAAAACATTTTTAAGAGCAATGTTTAGCTGTAAATTACATTGTGTGTCAGTAGTGTGTGTGTTTACATGGCTGTTATGTTGGAAACGGCAGTAAATCAAGCGGGCGCAGCCGCGCAGCTGGTGGTGCTCAGAGGGTTTGATTAGGCAGCGGTCATTATACAGCGGAGCGGTCATTATCATGAGATAACTCACCGCTGAATTAAGCGATTGACCAATCAGAATCAAGCATTCAACCAAGCCATGTAATAATACAATATAACTAGTACATCTACATGGTACAGTATTAATACAATATAACTAGTACATCTACATGGTACAGTATTAATACAATATAACTAGTACATCTACATGGTACAGTATTAATACAATATAACTAGTACATCTACATGGTACAGTATTAATACAATATAACTAGTACATCTACATGGTACAGTATTAATACAATATAACTAGTACATCTACATGGTACAGTATTAATACAATATAACTAGTACATCTACATGGTACAGTATTAATACAATATAACTAGTACATCTACATGGTACAGTATTAATACAATATAACTAGTACATCTACATGGTACAGTATTAATACAATATAACTAGTACATCTACATGGTACAGTATTAATACAATATAACTAGTACATCTACATGGTACAGTATTAATACAATATAACTAGTACATCTGTATGGTACAGTATTAATACAATATAACTAGTACATCTACATGGTACAGTATTAATACAATATAACTAGTACATCTACATGGTAGAGTATTAATACAATATAACTAGTACATCTACATGGTACAGTATTAATACAATATAACTAGTGCATCTACATGGTACAGTATTAATACAATATAACTAGTACATCTACATGGTACAGTATTAATACAATATAACTAGTGCATGTGTAGTGGTTGTAGGCGGTCTCCTTACTCTTCCATTGACACATTGTAGAGCAGGGGTGGGCAACGTTGACGATGGAGAGGGCCACTTATATTTCCACATGACTCACTCCAGAGGGCCACATTGCTGTTGTAGCAAAAAATAGTAGATCTACAAGCTCAAAAGTGCGACGCGTTTTGAGCTTGTAGATCTGCTATTTTTGCTATATTCGAATTTAAATATTGATTATTATTTTTTTGCTTTTGAATTGGAATCTTGAAAATTAAAAATGTTATGTAATTTCAAGTGCCTTTAATTATACTTGTGTTGAGCATTGATCTACTAATTTAGACTGAAGTAATTAAAGCGGGTCATGTTTGCATGTTGTGGAATTGTAACAGCTGAAACCAATATTATATCAGTATTATGATTTCTGATATGTACATGAGGGCCACATTAGTTGCCCATGTATGTTGTGTAGACCATGGTGTCTGTCTGGTATAGGACAGCTTTAGTGTAAGAGCCATTTGAGCCATGCATCTATTCTGTGCTGTCATTGAAGGACTTGTCAATCAAGGCCTTGGTTGCCAGGGTTACAGGGAGCCTGGGAGGGGCATTTGACCCTGGCCGTAATCAGGTGCAGGTGTTGCTGACGGACATGCAGAGGCAATCAGTTTTTAGACTGTGTTTGGAGGGCTCATTGTCTACCGGTATATTATTTTGACTTATATGTTTATTTATTATATGTATGTATGTAAAAGTATAGGGCTTTGTCAGCTAATAAATATACTTCTTCAACTGAATGGACACATCTGGACAGCACGTAACGTTCTTGAGCACACGTCACCACTTCAATCCTGGCTGTTGGCAACCAGTAACGCCTATTAATGGGGTTCAGGCGCTACAGCTAGGTTGACAAGTAATACTATAACATTGTGCTGTGCAGATGTACTGTACTGTATGTTGGTTACTTATTTGCATTACGTTATGATATTTTAATATTATTTAGTTTGCTTGGTGCTAAAACGTTTTTTTATTTACATAGCGTGTCGTTCAGACAGATGGTAGGTTTTATGTTTTCCTGGTATCCCAGTTACTTTGAACTCACTACTCAAATCTTTTACTACTCAGGTTTTCGCTGCACTCAATTTGCGACCACTTACCCTGTCATTTTGTTGACTAGGGTTCGTGTCATTTACTGCGATCTTCATGCACTGCGTAAGTCTCCCTGGATAAGAGCTGTTAAATGCCTAAATTGGACATTTAGGCCTTGTCCTGGGCAGCTTATTTCCTCGTCCTCTCTCATGCCCTCCTCCTCCTCTCCGCTCTCACCAGAATGGTTAGAGAGGAGAGGAGAGGAGAGGAGAGGAGAGGAGAGGAGAGGAGAGGAGAGGAGAGGAGAGGAGAGGAGAGGAGAGGAGAGGAGAGGAGAGGAGAGGAGAGGAGAGGAGAGGAGAGGAGAGGAGAGGGAGGGGATAGCAGTGGAAAGGAGAGGAGAGAGGAGGGAGGGGAGGATAACAATGGAGAGGAGAGGAGAGGGGAGGATAACAGCGGAGAGGAGAGGAGAGGAGACTAGGGTTCGTGCCATTTACTGCGATCTTCATGCACTGCGTAAGTGTCCCTGGATAAGAGCTATCTGTAAAATGCCTAAATTGGACATTTAGGCCTTGTTCACTCCTGGGCAGCTTATTTCCTCCCCCTCTTCGCTCTCACCAGAATGGTTAGAGAGGAGAGGGAGAGGAGAGGAGAGGAGAGGGCTGAGAAACGAGGAGAAAGATGTGGTCTCAGGATAGAGGTCTCTTTCATTAGAAGGCTTTCTGTCTCTTCCCTCGTTAATGAACAGGAAGAGAATTAACGAGCTGCCTAAGAAGTCTCATTGACACTCACTAATTAACTGTTCACACTCCACAATACAACTCTGAACCGCCAACGCACGCACACACGCACACACACTTTTTCATTTCCCTCATTCCTTGAAAATGCCTGGTCAATGAGGCGGAGGGCCATTTAGTACTTGTCTGTACGTGTGTACAGTATCGGATGCAGAAGGACGGGCCTTAAACCGTCCGGAACGCACAGAACAACAAACTAGTGTGTGACTCGTGTTGTTTAAACTGCAAGAGAAGTAAACAAACTAAACATGGAGGAGGTGGAGGAGACGCCGGCACCACAAAGCGTTTCATTCACTACTTGGAAGTATTCGCATTATTTTGAGTATGTCCGCGATAAAGACGAGATGGACATTATTGCCCGCTGCAAGTCGTGCATAGGGAAGAAGGTGTGGTTTTCATTTAGTCTGCATGCATTTATACACACACACAATACTGTACAATACACACCTGCAATCTTCACACATTCACACCTTTATGCATGAACATATGGACACAGCATGCACGCACGCACGCACGCACGCACGCACGCACGCACGCACACAGATAATTTGACCATTTCAGTACTGCAGAAGCACAGACACACACATTGGGCTCAGCTAACTGCTGATCCGTATGAATACAATACATAGATGGCTATTTTAGATTACCTGTCAGATATAACCTTTTATAGAGAGATGACTTCCGCACACCCGGTAGGTAATTTGGAGCAGGTGCGATGATGACGAGGCATACAACGTAGAAGAAGGGAGGGACACCCGTCACCCGCACACCGCCACTTGCTAGGTTCAGAGCATTTATTGATAAGAAGCAACGTTTCGGTCTTGCGACCTTCCTCAGATATAACCTTTTGAAATGATGCACTTCCACGAGACTGTTGCTGATTTACAAAATGTAACCAAGGTCCATTCGAGTTGTCTTCTCTTTGTTATTAATGATTATTTGACTCAAAGAAAAAATGGGTTTATATTAATTCATATACCCTTGTCCAGTTACAAGGTTCTGAAAAATGTGTCGTGATAATGCATTGCATTGCATTGCAATGCATTGTTGTTGTACTGGGGGTTAATTTGTACCTGAGTTCAAATGGAAATAGGGTCACACTGCACACACACACACACTTACATGCTTATGGTTGTCCATCGAATCTGATGATGACGTCCACAATATGTCCTTAACTCTTTGAGAGTTTCAAGGATTTCTATATAGTTTGTAGACTTCTCTATGGCAGAATGGCGTTTTTGAATGATTTATTGAAAATTCTCTGTTGTGAATGTGTGACAATGAAAGACCTTCAGAGAAAGCTTGACTTGTTCAAAAAAATGAACTGAGTTGATAAAATGTTTAGTTCTTGTGTTGGAAGCCATTTAAAAGATCCTGCATTTAACTGTTTTCTGTTTCTAGGACAACCAAAAAAAGTTATGACCAGTTGAAGTTTTATTTTCTAAAGAACTTTTTTTCTGCTGGGCGTACACACCCATGCCATATCTCATTTTAAAGGGTGAGTTGTCTAGTTAAAAAAAGAAAAAGAAAAAAGTTTCTCACATGTACCACTGTAGATATTTTGCCATCTATAAATAGCATGGTCAGTCAGGACCAATCTGACCTATCCAGCTAAAAGTTCCCATAGCTCTGCATTGGAACGTGATAGAAACTCAAATTCTTTTTTTGGGTAAATGTAGACATTCTAACGCACATTTTGATATATACCATGTCTACATAGTCTTACCAGTACCTTGTATATTCATGCATGAATCTCAAAAACCTGTTACGAAGAAACACAGTTTTGATAAAAAACACATCCAAGGACATTGTTTTGATATGACTTGGTGCCCATGATATGTATCAAAATATAGACTTGAATGTATACTGTATTATAACAAAAAATTGGGTTCTTACCATCTACCGTTACAGAGTAAATCACAGTTGAAACTCGCTTAGTCAAACCATAAACCTCAGAATAGTGAACAAAATAGCCATGACAGGTCTAACTCATTGTAAAAGCGTCTTTTATTTTTTATGACTACTAACATAATACAATTATAATAAATATTACAGAAAATAAATAGGCCTACATACAAAACAGTTGTCCCCAAACTACCCAGTGTCCCCAAACCACTGCATTCCAGTTGTTCTTGACGGTGTGTGTGTGTGTAGGCTAAATTTAAAAAAAACAACAACTGAAATGAATGAATGCATCCGGTTCAGTGTCGGAGAACTCCATCGCAGTCTTGACTCTTCGTCTTCATCATCATCATCATCATCATCCTCCTCCTCCTCCTCATCTGATGCCAGTTCTAAATATATAAAAATAAACATTTAGCTGTAGTCAGCCCGGCCAATAGCCAGTTGGGGGGTGGGGGACGTAGGCTATCTGACATCATCGTCATCATCATCATCACACGGAGACACACTAAACAATGTACAATCATGATTGTATACAATATACAATGAATGCGATTATCATGCAAGCTCAGACGTCAATGAAACGTCATACAGATCTTATATAATACGCTACTGTTAGCTTCACTCCCCGTCCCCCCTCCGATCCTTGTAGCAAGGATCGAAGCAACCACGCGTTGCTTCAGTAAACGATGCATGTTTGTTCTCCGTCTTTGTAGACAGTAAATAAAAGGAGCGAACATTACTCTAAAGATCAGATCGCCTATAAGGCACGCTACAATATAAAATAATTGTACTGCCATGCGTGCATGCCTGCTACGATACATTTGTACTGCACCGACCAACCGATCGACACCAAACCCCCCCTCCAGCCATTAGCCAGCACCAATGCACCAACCCCCCCATTAGCCAGCACCAAAGGTGCTGGCTAATGGCTGGGGGGCATCGTGGTGAGTCATTCTGGCGTCATGATCTGACTAGTAGTAGTAATTATCCAAGCATCTATTTGTAGCGATCATCTTATGATTTCTGATCACTATAGAAGGGCATTTTCTACAATAAGATTACCTCAAAACATTCCGGGTTGATCGTCTTCTTCAATGGTTTCCCGGTATAGCTCATCGGACGACGATGGGGAGACAATGAAAAAAGGAGGGAGGGAGCAGCGAGTCTCGCTGTAAGCACTGGACCAGGGCTACTCCGCCTGGAGAAGGCGACTGGGACGCGTATGGATCAATACTACTACCACAAAACTCGCTCAAATAAATAGTACTGCTTTCAACTTTTTCTGCTAGAAAATCGCTCGGGCGAGACGGCAAAACAGGCAAAACAATGAAAACTATGAAGACTCCCTCTGCCCCCACTGTTTACAGGGGGTGGGACCAGCTTCCAATGGCAACACGTACACGTGTGTCACGTGACACGGGTTTTCTGGGTAATGTAGTTGGAATATAAGCTCAGGAATTTAAACAGCGCTTATTAATATGTTTAGATTAATCAAAAAAGAGAAAGACGCCAATTGGCGTCATTGCTCATTTACAGAATATAAGCAATGACGCCAATTGGCGTCTTTGCTCTTCTAAGGGTTAACGGTGAGTTCTAATGAGTCAAATCCTGGAGTCACATGTTTTATTGCAGGAGGGGCATGGGTAGGTTGTAGTGGTGGTAGTGGTACTGGCAGTCATGGGTGTGTTCCTCCTGTGTCTCTGTTGCCGTCTTCTGGCAGTCCTGTCTTCCTCCAGCCTCTGAGTGACAGCGCTGTCTGCTGACTGTGACAGTCACGGTCAGCAGCATCCTCCAAGTCTTAAGCTGGTCCTAATAGCGCTTCTTTGGCCCTCCTGCCAGGCGCCGGCCATGGTGGAGCTGGCCATACAGCACACACACACACACACACACACACACACACACACACACACACACACACACACACACACACACACACACACACACACACACACACACACACACACACACACACACACACACACACACACACACACACACACACACACAGTACAGATCATGAACAAGAAGAGAACCAATTGAATAGAAGTCACTTAATATCCATCCCCGTTAACCTACTGACCCACAACATTACTGCAACTATCCCCCTTACACGCACACGCACACACACACACACACACACACACACACACACACACACACACACACACACACACACACACACACACACACACACACACACACACACACACACACACACACACACACACACACACAGTGCCATCTTACAACTTGCCTGTAGGAGTAGGTCACTTGTACAGTATAGTGACCTCGATAAGAGTGAAGCGTGTGTGTGTGTGTGTGTGTGTGTGCGTGCGTGTGTGGATGTACAGTATAGTGACCTCGATAAGAGTGAAGCGTGTGTATGTGTGTGTGTGTGCGTGCGTGCGTGTGTGGATGTACAGTATATGTACATAGTGTGTATGCAGAGGGACTGAAACGTGTGTAACTCTGCTGGTATCTGGTCCCAACCGGCCAATTAATGTCATTTCGGTGATTGAAGGATCAACAAGGCTCTTGTTGATCTCCCCTGCTCTCAGCTGGTTCCTCAAACACCCATTTGTACTTGTGTTGTGTTCTCCCCTGGTGTCATTGATGTTGGCAAATGGCAATAGCACAGTAAAGATGATATTAATCTAATATGATGTGTGTAGTTATTTATAGATATTGTCATGGATACAGACAGAGTGGTATTTAATAAAGAGTCAAATCTTAGGAGTTGCAGGCAGGAATCAGGATGTTGAAAAAGACAAAGTAGTCTGAACAGGAGCAGGTAACACAAGACATCCACGACAACAAACTTATGTACTGACAAGGAGTTTAGGAGTCCAGTTTAGGAGCTGGTTGATTGTAGAAATGTTCAGAAGGTGGGCTGTTGAATGACTGAATGTGGGAGTGGCCATGGTGGGGACACAGTCTGTGGACAGACAGACCGTGACAGATATAGCCTCTTAATTTTGATCTCAAAGTGCACCAGATTGAAGCATTTTCATTGCAAATGTACTTTCTTTTTTTTTACCGCCTACATGCCCCCCCCCCACCCGAACATAACTCTAAATCTACAGCGCTCTCCATGGTTTTGATCATAATGTTGATGTTCTGTGGTCATTTCCGACTTCAGCAAGCACCTAGTTTGGAATATTAACGCTTCTAGAGATTTGATTTTATTAGACGTCAAGCGAGAACAACAAGTTACATCATGTTCATCTAAGAAGCCCCCCTCTCCCCCCCCCCCCCCCCCCTTCTCTCTCTCCATCAGGTACCATGTCAGCAGACAGTGGGATCGGGGAGTTGGACGACCTCCCGGTTCCCCAGAACATAAAGATCGGTAACATCACGTGTGACTCGTTCAGGATCTGCTGGGACATGGACGCCAACAAGGGACGGGACAGGATCACTCACTACTTCATAGACCTGAACAAGAAGGAGAACAAGAACTCCAACAAGTTCAAACACAAGGTATAGACGCCTTATCAGACGACGTCACACTGATAAGCAACAGCATGCGCGCACATACCGGCAGCACAAGAACCCTGCCTCTCATAAGATGCAATGGAAAAGTTCTAACTGCACTCACGTGTAAAAAATGCACCATCAAACTACAAACTTTCAGATGCTATTTTCTCCCAGTGTGGAGGAAGAATGATTAGGATTTTTATTGTGATCTCTCGCCCTTGAAATATATTATCCTTTGGTTTCTGTTGTGTTTGAACAATAATAGCAATTCAAAGCAGTTCAAAACCACATCTCCAGTCGCTGTCATAAGAACGGGAGGTGCGCTCATGAACACGGCAGCAGAGCCTGTTTGTGCACGGCTGCAAGCGCACCTGCAGTCCATCAAGTACAATTTATGCTTCATCCCGCACGCAGACCTCTACGCTCACAACAGTCGCATCCGCAATGCGATGTGAGCTTGTATATCAGCTGTTCTCTGCGCTTTGAAGTATAAATGTCTCCTAGGGTGCACCTCACTAGCCAACACACAAGAGGAGGTTGAATTAATTGAAACCAGCGCTCCCCAAAACAACAGGTTTGGAGATCTGTTGGGAATTGATTACATGAAACAGTCACCAGTGCGCCCAGTCCCAATGTTTGTAAACAAATAATTGGTCTATAGGCTGGAGTAGTAGAACTACTGTAGTGGAGATAGCAGGCAGTGACTTAGTAGTAGTAGTAGTAGTAGTAACAGTTGCTAATGGAAGTTCTTGATGTTACTACAAGTAAGTTAAACAGATCAATATGCAGGACTGTCATGTCAGGAATCAAACTAAGTTATGAGCTACTTTCAGTTTCAGGTGATTCTTTTTTAAGTGTCAGAATTTGGACACTGTGATAATGCTGGCCGATGGCCGGAGGCTCCATGAAGCAGACCAGTCCACAAATTCATCTTAGGCATTTTATTTACCTTGAAAAGTACATTAAACAGTGCAAGCTGGTGACAAATACAAAAATAAATAGTACTGGCCAAAAATAATAAACACTTGCTGGCTACACTTTTAAGAAAGACAAAACAGCTACTGTTACAGGCTTATGCCTCCTACATTGAGGCCCTGGCTCGCAGCTCTCCTGTTGTAGTCTCCCTGCTAGCCTCAAGTCACACTGAACTTCTCCTCACCTGCAGCATTCTGCTCTTAAACAGGTTGGACAAACCAAACACAATCACAGTCATTATTGGTATCATTTATCTCATACAAAGGCCAATCCAGGCCCATGAGTTGATCTACAATTACTGACTCGCTTTCTAAACTTATGGTCAATAAATGCCAGTCAATACATTATTTCAGGCACCAAACACATACAATGAAAAATCACACCCGTGTGAACTGAGTGGTGCAACTCTCTCTCTCTCTAAATGGTAAATGGTGCATTTATATAGCGCCTTTATCCAAGGCGCTTTACATAGATTGTGCATTACATTCACCCATTCACACACACATTCATACACCGATTGCAGCGGAAGCCATGCAAGGTACCAACCAGCACATCGGGAGCAATTTGGGGTTCAGTGTCTTGCCCAAGGACACTTCGACATGTAGACAGGAGGAGCCGGGATTCGAACCGCCGACCCATGGATCATTGGACGACCTGCTCTACCTCTTGAGCCACAGTGTCTCTCTCTCTCTCTCTCTCTCTCTCTCTCTCTCTCTCTCTCTCTCTCTCTCTCTCTCTCTCTCTCTCTCTCTCTCTCTCTCTCTCTCTCTCTCTCTCTCTCTAAACATCGGGACATAGTCCCATAGGGACATTGCTGTTCCTTGGAGTGGTTGCAACACTCAAAAATGCTAAATAACAGGAACAAACACCCTCTCTACCCTCCTCACTCCTCCTCGACAGTACTTGGCACCCTCCAATCTAGAGAGGAGTGCCAGCACCGCAGAAGGGAGACAGGTGGCAAACATAATTCAACTTCAGTGTCAATAAATACAGATATAAACATATTTAAAACTCTCCCAATCATTGTGTGAATTACTAAAAATGTCATTTGTACAATATATATGAACCGTCACTTCCAATCTAGCCGGTTATTGATCAAGTTGACTTTGCGGGTCTGTGTGCAAGGTCCCTGACATTGTCTATAGGGCACAGGCTGCCCCGTGACAGTCATCCAATCACACACGGACAGGGAGATTAGGAGGAGGTAGATGGCACTGACATGTGAGCTCAGGGCCGGTTGGGACCTATAGGTGGCGCTGCAAGCGAGATCCGTAGCGACCGCAACCCGCACATGCACGCGTGCGAAATGTGCGGGGAGTCACGTGCGTGCGTGTGCGATTTCTATACCCATCTATCCTCGTGGATGATTTAATACATTTTATTTTTGACTTACCATGTTTTGTTGAGAGATCCTTGGCTGTGGAGGACGCCTTATGCTTGCACTTTGCAGGCACAAGTAAAAGCCACGCTGGATCGCCGGACACACTTTAATTTAATTCATTAATTCGGCATCGGTATCATCATCCCCTCCGTCAATTATTATTAGTCCTTTTCCATCTACAACTGTCCATCTTGGTCCGAGAGTAACCTTTTAACTCCTTTTAACGTTCAACTCAGTCTTCAAACGTCCACACTAATCCTCGTTGCCAATGTTGTGTGCCTAACTTATAACTTATTAGTTCAACCTGCATTGAGTCATACACGAAGCTTGTCTTTTCATTCATTTATTAAGTAAGCCACGCTCCCATCAACCGGTCTCATAACATAACATAACATAACATTACGTTACATAACATTGTGTGTCTCTACACAATTCTGTTACCTGCTTCCTCGTACCTGTTTCTGGTCATGTGACCCAAGCAACCAATACACGACAGACTAAAGCTGTTGCCAGACCTTGGCAGCCAGGCGCAGCCGGCCGTTTTCCACTGTCTGAATGCCGCGACGGCCAGATTCCCGGAAACGCTTGCCCCCGCGGCATTCTGCCGCGTGGGTGGAGCTTCTTTTCCATCCACCAGCTGTCTAAAAACACGGGAAAAAACGCTGGCAGACAGCGGAAAACGGCCGCGCCTGTCTGCTCAAGTGAGACGATATCCCCCACTTCATGCAAATAGTGCAGCAAATGAAACATTGTTGTTGTGAGGAGCAGAACAGGGTGCAAAGTGTATTTATTCTTGTTTATTTGTTCAATGGCGAGGGGGCGCCTAGTCTATAGTTAGACTAGGCAGAGTAGGCCTACATCTACATTGCAGCATTAATACTTTTACTTAAAGGAAAACATTTTAGTAGCCTATACGTTCTCCAGCACTGCCCTCAGTTGCATGTCCTCCACGTACTGCCAACTAAATAAAGAAACCTTATGGTCGTCGTACATCATCCTTCATAATGAGCTACGGCACCTGATGTCTCTGACAAGCTGTTCCTGGCGGTTCTGTAACACTGCACGGTTTCCACGGCGACCTATTTGATGAGTCATGACTTTAATCCTCTTAGTGATCTCGTGCTTCCCTCACCCCCCCCCACCTCACCCCCCCCACCCAACCCCCCCACCCCCCCCGTGTGTGTCTGCTGTTTAGACAGCTGTCTGAAAACACACGGTGAACCCAAACGAGAGGACATGACAGTGTTAGTGTTAGAGTCCCAAACGGAGTGTTCTGTGACCGTCCTCTGCATGGCAACAATGTTCTGATGATTGATTTGACCTCTGACCTCTCTCTGGACCCTTTATACAAGATTTAGACTCCATGTCCCTCGCAAAAATCCCGGCATTTTTTTGCTAGAGAACCAAATTCAAAATGGCGCCTGGCCGGCTCCATAGCCAAACATGAACATTTGATCCAGATTACCTCGAATCATGTATGAGATTTTAAAATGTGTGTGTGTGTGTGTGTGTTCCCAGGACGTTCCCACCAAGCTGGTGGCGCGCGCGGTGCCTCTGCCCATGACGGTGCGAGGCCACTGGTTCCTCAGCCCCAGGACAGAGTACACGGTGGCCGTGCAGACCGCCGCCAAGCAGCCCGACGGAGAATACGCTGTGTCACCGTGGAGCGACATCACAGAGTTCTGCACCGCAGGTAGAGAGACAGAGAGAGAGACAGAGAGAGAGAGAGAGAGAGAGATGAGACAAAGACGAGACGAGAGAGAGAGAGAGAGAGAGAGAAGGGGAGAGACTATGCAGCAAAGGTCGTCATGAACGGGACTCGAACACGCAACACGCTGTGAGGCCAGAGCCTATATGTGGCATGCGCCTGGACCACTAGGCCAGCGGGCGCCCCAGATATACAGTATATATTTTTGAATGTCCGAAAGTCTAACTGACGTTATCTGGCTGCATTGAAGTGTATGATTGAACTTTTCATGGTCTATATTGTTTAGAATTGTTGTGGATCGCAATATCGAATCGGCACCCCAATCGGCTTGTGAATCGTCCCACCCCTATAACAGATGGTGCAGACGAGAGAGATATTGCCAGAGCGACCCTGGCAGTCCTCGCAAAAACATTGCGAAACTTGCTGCTCTACAAGCTCACGTCACAATGACACGTTGCAAGTTTTGCTATTTGTCATACGAAGAAGTGCAATATATACATGGCTTAAGTGGTTAAGAATAGAACCCATGCAATGCAGACAGGTACCAGTCTTGGTACCGGATAGCACAGGAAGGATGAACTAACTTGTATTTTGTGGGTTTTTTTCCGATCAGCTAAGTATAGGGAATGAGAGACTTTCCCAAAATGAACTACTTCCGGTCGCCATGTCGTTTGTTAGGTTGAGTCATGTGGCATTATAGACAGCCTGCAGTAACGGGCCGGCTGCAGTTATAGAGATCTGTGACAACTGTGATCACAGCTATTACAGACCAGAACACTAAGTGCAATAAACATACAATATAGTTCCATAAAAAAAGAATGCTAATACTGTGTGTGTGTGTGTGTGTGCGTGTGTTCGTGTGCGTGTGTGTGCGTGCGTTCCAGACTACTCCATGGTCCACATGAGTCAGCTGATGGAGAAGGCGGAGGTGACGTCGGGTAGGATGCTGCCCTTCACCGTGTTCTACAGAAACCAGCACCAAGACTACTTCCAGCAGGCCAGGTGCACACTGCGTGCGTGTGTGCATCTGCTTGAGTGTGTGTGTGCGTGCGTGCGTGCGTGTGTCTCACACCTGCAATGTTGTGTAACAGGAGACGGTGCATTATTGATTACGTTATTCTTGGAGAGACAGAGAAGCATCAAGGGAATCTCTCTCTCTCTGACTCTCTCTCTGTTTCTGACTATCTCTCTCTCTCTCTCTATCTCTCTTTTTCTGTCTCTGACTCTCTCTCTCTGACTCTGAATCTCTGTCTTTGTCTTTGTCTTTGTCTTTGTCTTTGTCTTTGTCTCTGTCTCTCTGTGTGTGTGTGTGTGTGTGTGTGTGTGTGTGTGTGTGTGTGTGTGTGTGTG
This sequence comes from Electrona antarctica, assembly GCF_951216825.1. NCBI lineage: Eukaryota > Metazoa > Chordata > Actinopteri > Myctophiformes > Myctophidae > Electrona > Electrona antarctica. The sequence goes on from NW_027638702.1 coordinate 90,604, forward strand.
TGTGTGTGTGTGTGTGTGTGTGTGTGTGTGTGTGTGTGTGTGTGTGTGTGTGTGTGTGTGTGTGTGTGTGTGTGTGTGCGTGCGTGCGTGCGTGCGTGCGTGCGTGCGTGCGTGCGCCGTGCCTGCCTGCCTGCCTGCCTGCCTGCCTGCCTGCCTGCCTGCCTAGCCTAGCCTACACCTGCCACGTGTGTGTATGCGTTCTAAATGTGACCAGACCCCTCCTCTCCTCCGTGTCGTTCCAGAGACTGTCAGGACAACAGGATGCAGCCCTCGGTGAAGGATAGCAGTGGGAGTCACGGCTCCCCCATCAGTGGCAAACTGGAGGGCATCTACTTCAGCTGCAACACGGAGTTCAACACAGGAAAACCCCCACAGGACTCTCCATATGGACCCTACCGCTTCCAGGTGCACCACAACCTCTACGGCTTATGTCACTTATATAACCCATTTACACCACCTTAAACCATTATTTGAAACTACAAGCTCGTAGCGCGGCACCGAGTGCCGCGCTACGAGCTTGTAGATCTGCAATTTTTTTTAAACTTGTGAAAATGTGTGCAAATCTTTGAACATCAAACGTTTTTAACTCAAATAATTACTTCTGGGGGGGGTCCCTGGAACAACATATTTTCAGATGGGGGTAGGCAGCCAATTATAGGACTATAATATTTGGGGTAATTGAATTAAAATAGTTAATAGAGAGTGTCCTCACCATGCCGTGAGGACCTTGTGGCCTATTTTGGCCACAAGGTTCCACAAGAGCACTCTTTCTATAAAGCATTTTCTTTTTCAAAAATAGCAAAACAAAAGTTATTTTTTCTTGGGAGCATTCTTAAGCCATTATCTGAGTGAGAGCAGGAGTGGACCTGGTGAGACGTAGGAGGGGCCCGGACAGGAGTCAACCCACAGAGCCTAGTCCCTCCACATGCCAGAATAGTACCTCTCAGTCCCGGCATAGTATAGTTCCGGAGTGGTTCCAACGGATTGTGTGGCCCTGGTCTTTCCCTATAGTGGGTCTGATCAAGGGTAGCTACTGGGACGTAAGTCGGGACTTGATCACCCCGGCTGGGTCACCTGAGTGAGGGGTATGATGTTCGCGAGACCCGAAACCCAGATGACCTTGGGATACATCACTGAGCATACGTCCCAGTTGCATCCATGCGATGTATTTTTGTTCTGACAGTGATAGTAGAGGCAGGACGGGAAAAGGGAGAGAGTAGTAGGCAAATGGTCCCTCTGGTCAGCTACTAGGAATAGAACTGCATGGGCAGATTGGGCACCATGCTGACCAGGCAGTTTTGTGGCCATATGGTACGTAACGTGCCGTAGTGCAGAGTGTGCGGATAGATTTAGCAAGGTACTTATCAGGACAAACAGTGCTGTATTCTTTTAGAATGTTTCCTTTTGAAGAATTTTGTCTAATATCCCCAACCCCAACATTGTATTTCAACTCTTGTTTGTGTTGCAGGTGGGAGCGGAGGCCCTCTTCAACACCGACACCAACCTGTACTTCGGAGACTTCTACTGCATGTACACGGCGTACCACTACGTCATCCTGGTGTTGGCCCCGCGGGGCTCCAAAGGGGACAGCTTCTGTCAGGGCAGACTGCCGGCCCTGGACCGAGCCAACAACCGCTTCCTGACCTGCGTGGAGGTGCAGGAGGAGGCGGGCGGTGGTGGCGGTGGCGGCGGCGGCGGCGGCTCGCTGTCCTTTCACCACGCCCAGGACGTCATCCTGGAGGTCATCTACACGGAGCCGCTGGACATCGCCCTGGGAGCGGTGGAGCGGATCAGCGGTCAGGTCATGAGCCTGTCGACCGTCAACGCCAAGAAAGACCCCAGCTGCAAGACGTGTAACATTAGCGTTGGCCGCTAATAAGGGCCGCGTTTGGCTATAATACTATAGCGAGCTACGCCGGCTGAACAAAGCGCACTGTTGTATACTCACTGGCTACCTGCTAACTAGGTGCTAATAAAGCGCAGCTGGCTGACTTTGTACCGCAACTGCTGGCTAACTTAAGCGGCTAGTGGCTAATTTGCTAAAACTGGCTAACGTATCCCCACCACGGCCAACTCACCCTCTGCTGTTTCACTGCAAAAGCTTCTAGGCTATAGGACTAATCAAACATGCACACATGCACGCACGCACGCAACACTTTTCAATCTAACCACTTCAAATAACATTCAGTTTCAGTATACCGGAAATACATTAGGAAATAGCCTATTTAGGAAATACATTAAAGAAATACACTTAAGATATGCAAATACTGGATACATTTTTGGTACAAATTAAATTGCAAGAGTTGGGTTTATGACTGGTGATGATGAGATATGGACCCTGGTTCTGGCAAGGGTCACAAGACTTGTAAAGACGTTTTCTTTGATTGTTTGTTTGTTTGTTTTTTGTACACATTTAATAGACCGTGTAATGTTATCCTTACTATGCCCAACAACACATTATGTGTTCCTGATAGCAAAACATAAACCGAAACTGAAAAGACTATTTTAGAAAGTGTTGATGTGTGACATTGAAAATGCTTGCTTCACTCAGACTGTTAAAATGTCCTGTCCCTTCATTTATTTAATGTAGATGTAAAAAAAAAAAAAAATGACTGCACATGTATTACTATTTTTCTATTGAGGGGTTTGAAAGGGGAATTTTGGAGTGTGGAAATGTTCTAAGGCGTATGCATTGTGGGTGGACCAAGCTTGTTGTCACAACGCACAAATGTAGCACCTCTTTTTGTCATATACTGTACATTAAAATGAAAGATGGCTACATTTCTTCTGAGAGCTATACGTACAATTACCAACCGAATAAGCCACTTAATGGCCAGGACGAATGATTCATCAACCCACAAGTCATCATTAATTACGTACGTATTAAGTGACCTAGTGGCAGGGCTTAACGTTCTCAGTCCTGGGGACTGATTTCAGTCCTGGGGATCTCATAGGGGTCATTTAATGAGATCAGTGCAGATTTGCAAAAAAAACATTTTCAGTGTTGGGATTGTTTTTGGCTTTAAGCCCTGCCTAGTGGTCTCACAGTGCGTTTTAACAGCAGGCATCGGCCGACACATCGCCCCAATCGCCCGCTATCTCCCGAAAATATGAATTATTTTTATCTTTTCGGGGCGACGTTCCTCCGCCCACCATCGCCTGCTATCGCCTGTAGTCGCCGGGTCCCATTGACAAATAATGCACTTCCAGTAAAATCCGTCTGGCTGTCGCCCACTGTTAACACGTACTGTAAAGCGATGCAGACTGCCAGTAGACAGTCTGTTAACACGTACTGTAAAGCGATGCAGACTGCCAGTAGACAGTCTGTCACCCGCTGTTAACACGTACTGTAAAGCGATGCAGACTGCCAGTAGACAGTCTGTCAGTGTCTGTTAACACGTACTGTAAAGCGATGCAGACTGCCAGTAGACAGTCTGTCAGTGTCTGTTAACACGTACTGTAAAGCGATGCAGACTGCCAGTAGACAGTCTGTCAGTGTCTGTTAACACGTACTGTAAAGCGATGCAGACTGCCAGTAGACAGTCTGTCAGTGTCTGTTAACACGTACTGTAAAGCGATGCAGACTGCCAGTAGACAGTCTGTCAGTGTCTGTTAACACGTACTGTAAAGCGATGCAGACTGCCAGTAGACAGTCTGTCAGTGTCTGTTAACACGTACTGTAAAGCGATGCAGACTGCCAGTAGACAGTCTGTCAGTGTCTGTTAACACGTACTGTAAAGCGATGCAGACTGCCAGTAGACAGTCTGTCTGTTAACACGTACTGTAAAGCGATGCAGACTGCCAGTAGACAGTCTGTTAACACGTACTGTAAAGCGATGCAGACTGCCAGTAGACAGTCTGTTAACACGTACTGTAAAGCGATGCAGACTGCCAGTAGACAGTCTGTCAGTGTACTGTAAAGCGATGCAGACTGCCAGTAGACAGTCTGTCTGTTAACACGTACTGTAAAGCGATGCAGACTGCCAGTAGACAGTCTGTCAGTGTTTGTCTGTTAACACGTACTGTAAAGCGATGCAGACTGCCAGTAGACAGTCTGTCAGTGTTTGCAGCGATGCAGACTGCCAGTAGACAGTCTGTCAGTGTTTGCAGCGATGCAGACTGCCAGTAGACAGTCTGTCAGTGTTTGCAGCGATGCAGACTGCCAGTAGACAGTCTGTCAGTGTTTGCAGGGCAGACAAAATCAAATATTTAAACTTAGAAAAGTTAGTTTTGTTGAAATATCTCAGCCGTAACACACATGTGTGCTTTCTTAACCCATTCTGGGCGGGAACCCCTTTTGGTGTTTTAAGCATTCTGTTCTACTTTAGCTATTGAAAAATAGCAGATCTTATCCTGTGTTTGATAAACTTTCAGAGTGAACGTTTTTAACTCAAATCTTTGCTTCTGAGGGGGTCCCTGCCTGGCCCTGGAACAACATATTTTCAGATAGGGGTCGGTGGCCAATTACATATCTTTTTTGGGGTCCTTGACATGAAACTTTTTGAACACAACTGACATAGAAACATGGGTTTTTCACAGAACTGTCAGGATTTAGAAGACATTTGTAGAATCGATGGTAGGTCTAACTGGGTTAATAAGGCCAGTTCAATGCAGGTTTGATGTTATGAAATACCGTTACGCACGTTCGCACAGTTTTTCTCCATGCGTCTGCATTCGCATTGGAATGTTTCATGCTGCAGCAGGTGCAGGGTTCCCTTGCTTGCTTTTGCAGGCATATACTGTGGAAATGTCTTATTAACCCTATAGTGTCCTCATTCTGGGGCGAACATTCAGCAAAAGATATCCAATCTAAGATATGTAGCAGCAATCGTATCTACAGCTAAAGGATTGAGGGGAAAAGGTGAGCTTGTGGATCAGATTTCAAGGAGATTTGGTGTAGAGGGGAAAAAGGAGTGGACCAAGTATAGAGCCCTGGGAGCCCCAGGTCATCTAAACTAATATTACTAATAGGCCTACTGTATATTACTAGCACATTTTAAGTGGTTGTACTAGTAGATGTCAGTTCCAAGACAATAACGCATTATGTTTTCTGCATATTGGTCAGAAAATGTCAGAAATGTCACTTGAAGTGACATTTCAGATCCGCAGAACGCAGCAAATCAGGTTGCGGAACCCAGGCTACAGAAAATGGTTGAATAATGATGCATTTAACCCATTCAGGCCTGACCTCAAAATTTTAAAAAAATCTTCTAAATCCTCCAGTTTTCTGAAATAAATATTTTCACGATTTTTCAAAAATAGCAGACCTACAAGCTCGTAGCGCACCACTCGGTGGCGCACTATGAGCTTGTAGATCTGCTATTTTTCAATAGCTAAATTATAACATGTGATGCACCTGTGATGTTCCTTTTTACTGACACCAAGTTTAAAATAACAATCGAGTGCACAGAATATCAATATGAAGCAACTGAAAAACATGTTATTTCAATGGTAGTGGATGGAGAGAGGGGATTTTTGTCCAACCACGAAACTGCAACCAATGGGTGCGAAGAGGGGCAGAACTACAGGCGGGACTTGACAAAGGGTGAATTGTAAAACTGCAGCGTCCTGCGGGATTCAGTGGCTGCAGGCTGAGCTGAGCGTCCTGAGGGATTCAGTGGCTGCAGGCTGAGCTGAGCGTCCTGAGGGATTCAGTGGCTGCAGGCTGAGCTGAGCGTCCTGAGGGATTCAGTGGCTGCAGGCTGAGCTGAGCGTCCTGAGGGATTCAGTGGCTGCAGGCTGAGCTGAGCGTCCTGAGGGATTCAGTGGCTGCAGGCTGAGCTGAGCGTCCTGAGGGATTCAGTGGCTGCAGGCTGAGCTGAGCGTCCTGAGGGATTCAGTGGCTGCAGGCTGAGCTGAGCGTCCTGAGGGATTCAGTGGCTGCAGGCTGAGCTGAGCGTCCTGAGGGATTCAGTGGCTGCAGGCTGAGCTGAGCGTCCTGATGGATTCAGTGGCTGCAGGCTGAGCTGAGCGTCCTGAGGGATTCAGTGGCTGCAGGCTGAGCTGAGCGTCCTGAGGGATTCAGTGGCTGCAGGCTGAGCATGCGGTGTTTGTTGCAAAGTTCTGTATTGAACTCACTCTGTATTTCTATAGTACCTAAATCTGGAGAAGTAGAGAGAAAAGGATCCTGCACACTGTCTTCACTTAGAATTAGTTTCAGGGCCTGGGCCGTGGCTCAGCGGTCCAGGCACCTTGGCTGGTAATCCAGTCTGGCAGTGTGCCGCGGGTTCGACTCCCGATCCCGACAGCCTTTACTGCATGTCACCCCCCCATCTCTCTCCCAACTTCCTGTCAGCCTACTGTCTGTCCCTCCATAAAAAATATAAAATAAAGGCGAAAGCGAAAAAAAATAGTTTCAGACCGTCATCAGGCATGCCTGATAAGATCCTAAGTTCATCAGACATGCCTGATGACGGACGGTCTGAACAACCAAAACGTTGCTCAATAAATCTAATTCTAAGTGAAGACAGTGTCCTTTTCTCTCTACTTCTCCAGGTCCAGACAGTTATCCGACGCACCTGTCCACTGTAGGTGTGCAGAAGGATCTTTTTCTTCTATAGTACAGTACCTATATCCAAATTGCTCTGTATTATTCACACAACTCTGTGTTTCCTAGAACTGCAATTATGAAAAAAATCATTAACATGGTGAAACACATCTTGATCGACATCATCAAGATGCGCACAGAGACAGCACCAGTGGAAACCATGCAAGGCAACGACATGCTCATCAGGAGCAATAGAGCGTCGCAGTCCCGTGCACGCCCTTTCAGAACGATTAGGGCACCAGAAGAGAATTTCCCATTCATTTTTCAGAAAGTATTTATTTAAAGGTCTTAAGCTCGGCCCGTGACAATAAAGTACTATAGACGAATAAGAGTTTAAGTCCAAGTTTTATTCTGACCCCTCCACGAAAAGGCCTCGTTGTCCATCATTATCCATCATTTATACATTATGGATAATTAGTGTGGACAAAATGTTTTTTGATGCTTTAATTAGAAAGTTAGAGGTTTTCCTCTTTCAAATGATTTGTTCGGCCCAAATAATTGCGTTTATTGTCATGATTTGTCAGGAGTCGAGTTGGCCTTATCTTGTCCGAGGCATAAAGGTCTTTAAATAAATACTTTCTGAAACGTCTATGGGAAAAATGAATGGGAAATTCATTCGTCGTTCTGAAAGGGGGCGGGACTGCGACGCTCAATAATTAGGGGTTCAGTGTCTTGCTCAAGGACACAAGAGGAGTCGGAGTTCGAACCAGGAACCGTCTTCTTCCCAAACGGTCACTCTACCTCCTGAGCAACCGCCACAGTGCCGTCAAAGTGGCAGCGGTGTGATTTCATTCTTTTGTTTCCTTCCTTTTTGTCTGTATTGTTTTTTTTTGTGGTTTTCGCCTTTATTTTATATTTTTTATGGAGGGACAGACAGTAGGCTGACAGGAAATGGGGAGGATGAGGGGGATGACATGCAGTAAAGGCCGTCTGGATCGGGAGTCGAACCCACGGCACACTGCCAGACTGGGTTACCAGCCAAGGTGCCTGGACCATTGAGCCATGGCCCAGGCCTTTTGTCTGTATTGTTGATTGAATGTTTCATTTTCCTTACTCATATACTAAAAGATTTCCTTTTGTTAATACAACATATAATAAACAGTAAACACGATGGAGACGTAAGTTAGCAAAAATATTTATTTTCAACTTTTGTGTTTACAAAATTACAGAAGGAAAGAGAATTGCACGATGCGAGAAGACACTGTCAGGGAATGCAATATTTGAAGACTGTAATTCTCTCAGGCAAAATCAACACAATAGAGACGTCGAAACGAGGCGTGCTCTGAAACCAAACATTCGACAGCTCAAGGTGGAGGACCACAAGCATGACTTCACTCCTAATCTTAAAGATGGAGTGCCGTGATTTTTGTATATTCTTTTTCCAGTTTTTCATGTGTTTATGAGGTGACGGTACTTCATAAGACCCCTTGGTGTGGTTGTTATGTGCAATGATGTCTTCCCCTTTGTATTTAGGGTTTCTTCCTGGAGGCTGAAACCTTGACAGTCAAACTGTGATATAGTGACATCACAATGTCATCCCCCTCCCCTAACCCCTCCCCCTTTATCATACAACCACAGCTGTGGGTGTGGCTTCGGTTCAGGTGGATCACCGCCCACCAGGCAAACCAGGCATACTTAATTAACTGGTGGGCGTGTCCACATAAAAATGGCATTTTAACAAATACTGTACACTTTTTTTTTGAAAAAAAACAATCTTCCTCCTTAATAATAATAATAATACCTGATAATCATGTTTTAGGGTGGGGGAAAAAATCACAGCACTCCATCTTTAAAGGACAGTTGTAGTTGCAACAAAGATTGTTGGATTCATTCATGAATCCACTTCAATACACTGTCAGCAGTTACACTGACTTTGTTTTCAAAAATGCATGTTGTTTTGTTTTTTTGGTCAGTAGAAAGAACACAAAATCTCCTTGTATACACTGACACCACGGCGCCTCAAACTGTGACTCCGCCCACAACCGGGGGAAGTTGTGATTTGCGCTCGTTCACTGCAATGCAATTTGCGGCATTTTCAAAACAATATTGAGCAGAGTATAGCGATTATCAAACGTATTTGCAATGCCATACGTTGAAAGATCTGTTGCCCGTGGACAAGGCACGCTATACCTCCGCAAGTTAGATAGCATCGGCATAGATGTTTGTCCGTATGTGATTAAGGATTGGACCAAGTTGCATTGGCAGCCATAGAAAATTCTTACCCCAGGCTAAAACCGGATGTGACGTTTTTGGGTGTTCCTGTCTAGCGTGGTGTCAGTGTGTTTTTGGGCGTTCCTGTCTAGCGTGGTGTCAGTGTGTTTTTGGGCGTTCCTGTCTAGCGTGGTGTCAGTGTGTTTTTGGGCGTTCCTGTCTAGCGTGGTGTCAGTGTGTTTTTGGGCGTTCCTGTCTAGCGTGGTGTCAGTGTGTTTTTGGGCGTTCCTGTCTAGCGTGGTGTCAGTGTGTTTTTGGGCGTTCCTGTCTAGCGTGGTGTCAGTGTGTTTTTGGGCGTTCCTGTCTAGCGTGGTGTCAGTGTATACAGTCCATAAAAAAAGGTTGAAGAATAGGAAGCCTATCAAGACTTACCCTTTGGTGAATGTTTAGAAAGAAAGTTCCACAATTAGGTTATTACCATCACTGGTCCACGGTAGACCATACTTTGGATTACATTACAACATTTGAATGGTTTTTTTTCTGCCGTGTAAAATAACATTTAAATTATATTAGTCACAGTGCAAACAAAAAAAACAATTTTTTTTTTACAGTATTTACAAATTGAATTATATATTTGCACACATTTTCACATAGATTTTCAAGTTAAGACTTTGGCCTGCTTCACTTTTTACAGCAGAAACTAAAACTAAAATGACAAACATGCAGTGGTGGAAAAAGTACTCAATTGTTTTACTTAAGTAAAAATACCAATACTGCAATTTAGAACTACTTCGTTAAAAGGAAAAGTACGGAATTGAAAATGTACTTGAGTAAAAGTACAAAAGTATCGGCATCAAAATGTACTTAAAGTACTAAAAGTAAAAGTATTCATATTGCAGAATGTCCCATTTCACAAGTTCAAAATGTGTAGAAAACCTATTGAAAATAGCCGATCTACAAGCTCTCAATGCGTCGCAACGCGACGCATTGAGAGCTTGTAGATCGGCTATTTTCAAATGGCCGAAATGTATAGGGTTCAAGTGGTTAATGTATGTTTTCTAATGAAAATTTAAATCGCCAAAGTAAGGCATGAGTACTTAAGTACAGTACTTCAGCAATAGTACTTAGTTACTTTCCACCACTGCAAACATGTTAGGATTGGAGAACAGGAGCCTTTTAATGAGCTCTCATTTATGCACACTTGCTAAATTGATATGCTGTGAGCAAATTGCATGTTGTCTGTAGGCCACGAAGAGTAACTGTTTTCTACTCTCAAACTGCCACAGCACTGCATGGTCTGATAGCTGGTTCAGGAAAGTGGTTAAGAGTTTTACGTTTTCACTGTTTTCACCGTTTGGAGAAAACATTCCCTGCATCACCAATGCAGTGACGCAAGCTAAGTGCATGAACATGAAAGGTCCTTTGTTTTTCCTTCCTTTTTGTTTAACAGCCCTGTAAGTTGCTGTTCATTCACCACGTCACAAATGCTGACATTCTCACACACAACATGGTATAGTCTTTACCTCTGGGGTACAAAGACAATTCCTGGACAAGGTTTCCCAAAACAAGTACTTCAAGGCAAAACATAACAGCTTGTATAAGTAACACAACAAACTGACTTTCCTTTGGAACAACGTGGAAACATGCACATTCGCTTCATGCTTGAGAACTGATATCATTGAAAATACAGTGCTGGATTCCATGCATCATCAAATCAGGTTCTAATTTAGACCTAATGGGACACCATGATGATGAATGAATGCAACAAATATGACCAATTGTGGCAGTGAGGGTGTCAGGGACAATAGTAGAACTTTACATGGAACCTTTACATGGAATACAAAAATAAAACATAAAGATGCAATTGCACAAGTCAACGTAATGGCTAAAAATAATGTCCTTCTTCTTCAACATAAATAAAGTGCCATGTAGTATATCTTACAGCGTAATGGCTAAAAATAATTTCCTTCTTCTTCAACATAAAGTGCCATGTATGTATGTAGTATATCTTAAGATGACGTAAATATAATGTCTCTTTTTGTCTATTAAATGCTTCATGTTGTTTCTTCTTTCCCCCTGTAATAAAACACAATACAATTGGTACATTGCATCTGTGTCCCAAATAGAATCGTCTTAGGAAACAGCTCCTTTTTTAAATACATTATATTACAGTATATTGCACTGACGCAAACGGCCCGGAGTGCTATAAGTGATGAAACCGTAACCAGATGACGTGATTGGTTGGGAGGGATGGTTGGTTCCCGACCAGGGGCGGCCTTAGGAATCTGGAGGCCCGTTTCAAGACCAAATATGAGGCCCCCATATATACCTATGACATAATGATTCTCTTTATACAGGCATATTGAGTTGATACAGGCATATTGATACAAATAGTTTTGACTGTATAATATTGCACGCATTTACGCAGCAACAACACCTCTCCTCGTGCTATCTTCCCTTCACAAGTGTCTCCCCTTTACCTCCCAATGCCGCACCTTTTACCCAGGTTATTAACAGGAAATAGGTTGTAACTTAACGGCGTGGGAGAGAGTGACGCAGCAAATGAGCGAGAGAGAGAGAGAGGGCCAAGGGTGGCGGGGTGGCGGACTGACGCCTGACGGTCAGTTGGAGCTCGGAGGCCCCCCTGAGGGTGGTGGCCCGTTTCAATTGAAGCTGGTGAAACATAACAAAGGCCTCCTATGTTCTCAGCAAGGCCTTGTTGGTCTTAGTTGGTTCAAAGCTCTGTGTACAGTACACTCTGTTAATTGGCATAACAAAGTACATTGGGAGGAAAAAGGGATAACAATTTATTTTTATGGCTACTAAATTAAAGAAGGAGAAGAGACTCGACCATCTTCAGATGTAGAGACCAGATATTCTGGACCCCGTCGAGAGGAGTAGAAACCGGACGCTCTGAACTAGACACGCGGTTGTTATATTATCCTACAACAACTTTAACATTGAAGTACATTCTCCCGATGCCTTTTGAGAAGGAAGTTGTTTATAAAGACTATATTGTGCTTTCCCCTGCAGGACACAGTGATTGAGATAAAGTGCATTTCGTTGTCCGATCGGCGGCACACATATACACACACACCTAAATCCTAATCGGGTATAAAACGGTTCCTTTTTTTGGTCCACATCTTCTGCATCATGCCGGAATAATGTACAAGTGTTGACATCTGAAATGTTGTTCCAAACAGCACTGACTTCAAGAAAGAAACCCAGAGTAGAAGGGTACAGTAGTAAAGGGGGAAGGTCTTAAAGGATATATTATGTCACTTTTCCCTGTGTTAAAATAACAAAACAAACAAAAAAGAGAAATAAACCTTCCAAGGAAGGGACTGCACACTCTGGGAACAAATTAAGACGGACAACTTACTGCATCATCAGCTTATTTATTAGCACGACGCGTTTCGCCGTGAGCTTCGTCAGGTGCTACAAAAAAAGGTTGATGATGCAGTAAGTTGTCCATCTTTGTTCCCTGACTGTGCAACTATAGACTTGTACCTCCCACAGGTTTCTTTTTATGTGCAGGAGTCCCCTTTTTGTCTCATTTTATATATATATATAGCTTTTAGTGTATATGTTCACAAACAAACACAGGGCAAAGTTACATACTATGTCATGATAATTGTGAGATGGGTGACGGCTGATTGAAGCAGACACACCTGGCATAGTGGCATATATAATATATATGTGTCTATTGAGACAGGAGGTCTCTCCACTATTGAAATCATCATAACTCGCTTATTACAAATGTCAGACCTTTATGTTATCAGACAGCATGGTTGGGCTTTCATGCTAAAGAATAATCTAACATGATCTAACATGGATAGAAACACGGGGAGAAAGAAATAGGTACGTTTTCTTGCAGGTGTTGGCATGCCGATATAGCAGCAAGCAACGCTGATGTACAATCCAGTGGCCAATGCGGCATCTATGTATACATTATGTCTATGACTAGGGAGAATCAATGTGTACATGTATTAGGACGTTTTGGACCGCTGAGACCTGCCAACAAATCGTTTTAGAGATTCTGAATGTAAAGTTTGAGTATACAAACACATTCAAGAAATTAATTCTTCATGGAATGTATTTTCTCTGGTCTGATTGGTTTTGGTCTTATGTCAAGGTGGAATGAATGCAAGGGCAGAAGTATGCATATTAAAGTATTCATGTTAGGGCAGGAGATTAAATTGTGTCTTTTTCTTCTCTCTGTCAAGTATAGAAGTGTCGCCTCACAGCTTCCCGCTGGGGACGCTGTGGGCGTGTTCTCTCCTCCGCGTCATCAGCGCCCATATAAGTGGAGTTGGCAAAAGGGCCTTTCTGTGTGGAGTTTGCATGTTCTCCCCGTGTCCCCTAGGGTAGGTACCCTCACAAAGAACATGCAGTAATCCTGATCTCTAAACTGACTCCCCCTGGCCAGCCGGGGCACCTGATGGAGGGGGAAAGGAACTGGTCGGAATAACGTGTTCGCTTCCAACCAGGGAAACTCCCCCCTCATGCATAGAAGGAAGCATGAGGTCAGTCCGTTGCTCTCCCCAGGTTAGCAGAGGGAGTGTAGAGCCCAGGATTACACTAGACAATAATTGACACTGTGTGAAAAAAAAAATTAAAAGAAATCGTGGGATAAGAATTATGAAAAATAAAAATAAAAGTATAGAAGTGTACTTGTGCTCAATGTGAAGGACAGTGTCAAATATACTTGGAGTTCTAGGAATGTCGGTTGGTTCTGAACAATGACAATACTTTCATCACATGCTGCTGTATAGATTCAGGGTTTAGTTTTTTTAGTTGAACTCAACAGTATTCCCCTGACCTCATGTCCTCATCCCGTGTGACCTCATGTCCTCATCCCGTGTGACCTCATGTCCTCATCCCGTACGTGTGACAGATTATTTTTCTGTTACAATATGAAAATGGAGCCGAAACAAAGGTGATTCGTGGATATTCAAACAACGCATAGGCTACTCACACACAGGTACTACGGTGACGAGTTGGACAACGTCTGACCAAGCATCAGACGTTCGTTCGACGCGACAGGCTCCTCTGACTCATGTCAGTCGACGTGAGTCAGAGTGCTCGGCACGGGCACTCCCTCGCTAGTGCCTCGTTTGGGTGTGCCTTTGTCCGTACGCGGACAAAATGTGTCCGTGGCAAAGACTTGGTTTTGTCTGTGGCAAATGTTTAGATTTTCTTTTTAACACACCATTATAATGTTTTTATCATAAGACCCAGTTACTGAATGTCGAGTCACCAGATTTAGGAGTCAAACTATAGTACTAGTGGTTCTCAAATGTTCTATTTGCAATGTACACTCTCAGAGTTACAGACCTGTTATGGCCATTCTAGGGCTATCTCTTCATGTGTATTATTGTTCGCTCATTTTGCAAAAATGGAATTTTGACAAGAAATGTCCACCACAACAGTGGGACAGTGGTGCCCATCACGTCAAAATGTGTGATGCGACTTTTAGATGTTGGCCAACCCGCCGAAATAATACAACCTGTGAGTGTGTAGATTCCAACTATCCACAACAATGTGACAGTGGAACTATACAAAAAAAGAAAAAACCCCAAACGCTATGCTCGGACCCAGCCAGCCAGCCAGCCAGCCAGGGACACACATAGCTCCGCATAGGAGTGGTTGCACCACTCAAAAACATCACAGAAGTCTTTAAACGTTTTAAATTAGCCCTCGTCTGGTAGAGTGTACACTTTACACTTTAGGGCACAAGGTTTTATATACACTTTCTTTCTCCTCTGTAAAATATAAGCTTACGATTTATAGGAGCAAGAATGGGGGGTCACTTCCTGTTTGGCGAGGATTTTGTCACTTCCTGTTTGGTGAGGAGGACTTCCAGGAGGCGGAGCTTGGCCTTAAGATGCTTGTATTCCTGGTATTCTGCTGCCATGGGAGAACGGTCTTCTTTCTGACAGATCCTGTGGGACAAAATGAAGGACACATTTAACTTAATATTATTATACTGTACATTAACGTTGTGCAGTGTGGACTTTGTCATTTTAGAATGTAGATAAAAAGCATTATTTTATACCTAGCAGATATGCAAGAAGCTCGTAGCTTCTATGAGCTTGTAGTCTAGTAGCCAAAAAGTGAACCCGGACATGTTGAGTACACCAACGTTTTATGTTAGAAATGTTGAGTATGGGTCCCCAGCATGTAGAAACTGCCGGATGCTAACTTGCATATGTTGAGCAATTTTCATAATAATAATAACAACCTATAGAAGGCAAAATATTCAAATTTTCATCATGCTTTATCTAGCATGTGATGTGTCAAACTGGGGGGTTTTCATGATGCTGAATCCATTTCAAACATTAATTTTGTAAAAAAATACTCATTGGGCATTAAGCCCAATGAGTGTTTTTTTTGCAAAACTAATGCTAATGCCCCCTAGTTTGACACATCACATGCTACATAAAGCATATAGGTTGTTAATGGTATGGTCACATATTATGCCAATTATGAAAATTGCTCAACATATGCAAGTTAGCATCCGGCAGTTTCTACATGCTGGGGACCCATACTCAACATTTATAACATAAAACCTTGGTGTACTCAACATGTCCGGGTTCACAATGGGGCTCTATGGGCTGGCTACTAGACTATTGTAGAGATCTGCCATTTTTATTTCACTGTGTTTGTTTCACTATGAAGAATCAACTGACTGCGAGAAATGTACCCACATTTGATACAGTCTGACAAGATAAACGATACAGAGCCACCTCCCCGACAATATCCCCGGGACAGTTTGTTTATTTTTGGACCACAACTCTTATGTGAGACGATTTTAAGATGACCCTGTGTAATTAGAATAGAATATAAATGTATAGAATTGGCCTCAGTTCTTAATGGGTATAAACTGCATGGCTCTGGGAAGCAGTGCATCTCTCCTCCTCACCTCCCAGTCTGACGCTGAAACTCCTCCTCAAACTCCCTCAGAACTTTGCGGCTTCTCTTCTTCTCCGAGCGCGTCTCCCTCAGACACTGCAGGAGTTCAGACCTGGAGGACACATATTGTACAACGGCTGTAATGCTTGTTTGAAGTATAGAAGAAGCAACGATTAGCGCCGGTCTCAGTCTTCTGCTGCCACAGGGGTTCCCAAGCTGTGGTGCGTTCACCCCTTGTGGTGCGTTCACCCCTTGTGGTGCGTTCACACCCCTTGTGGTGCGTTCACCCCTTGTGGTGCGTTCACCCCTTGTGGTGCGTTCACCCCTTGTGGTGCGTTCACCCCTTGTGGTGCGTTCACACCCCTTGTGGTGCGTTCACCCCTTGTGGTGCGTTCACCCCTTGTGGTGCGTTCACCCCTTGTGGTGCGTTCACCCCTTGTGGTGCGTTCACCCCTTGTGGTGCGTTCACCCCTTGTGGTGCGTTCACCCCTTGTGGTGCGTTCACACCCCTTGTGGTGCGTTCACCCCTTGTGGTGCGTTCACCCCTTGTGGTGCGTTCACCCCTTGTGGTGCGTTCACCCCTTGTGGTGCGTTCACCCCTTGTGGTGCGTTCACACCCCTTGTGGTGCGTTCACCCCTTGTGGTGCGTTCACCCCTTGTGGTGCGTTCACCCCTTGTGGTGCGTTCACACCCCTTGTGGTGCGTTCACCCCTTGTGGTGCGTTCACCCCTTGTGGTGCGTTCACCCCTTGTGGTGCGTTCACCCCTTGTGGTGCGTTCACCCCTTGTGGTGCGTTCACACCCCTTGTGGTGCGTTCACCCCTTGTGGTGCGTTCACCCCTTGTGGTGCGTTCACCCCTTGTGGTGCGTTCACACCCCTTGTGGTGCGTTCACACCCCTTGTGGTGCGTTCACCCCTTGTGGTGCGTTCACACCCCTTGTGGTGCGTTCACCCCTTGTGGTGCGTTCACACCCCTTGTGGTGCGTTCACACCCCTTGTGGTGCGTTCACCCCTTGTGGTGCGTTCACACCCCTTGTGGTGCGTTCACACCCCTTGTGGTGCGTTCACCCCTTGTGGTGCGTTCACCCCTTGTGGTGCGTTCACACCCCTTGTGGTGCGTTCACCCCTTGTGGTGCGTTCACCCCTTGTGGTGCGTTCACACCCCTTGTGGTGCGTTCACACCCCTTGTGGTGCGTTCACCCCTTGTGGTGCGTTCACCCCTTGTGGTGCGTTCACCCCTTGTGGTGCGTTCACCCCTTGTGGTGCGTTCACACCCCTTGTGGTGCGTTCACCCCTTGTGGTGCGTTCACCCCTTGTGGTGCGTTCACACCCCTTGTGGTGCGTTCACCCCTTGTGGTGCGTTCACCCCTTGTGGTGCGTGCACCCCTTGTGGTGCGTTCACCCCTTGTGGTGCGCGAACGCCTTCTAGGGGGTGCGTGACATGAAAAGGGTGGTGGTTTTATGGTGTTATTTAGCACAACCGGCAAAATCCAGTAAACCACTGTTGTAAGGAGATGTATAGAGCAGCTGTGGGAGTATACAGCAGGTGCATGTCTCTCAGTGCAGTGACATTCTGTGATTATTTGCCATAATCATATTTTAAAAATGTATAGTTTTCGGCCAAATACAACGAGACTTAGCGCTGGGGCGTGCGTCAGCTAGGTCAGGAGGTACAGGGGGTGCGTCAGCTAGGTCAGGAGGTACAGGGGGTGCGTCAGCTAGGTCAGGAGGTACAGGGGGTGCGTCAGCTAGGTCAGGAGGTGCAGGGGGTGCGTCAGCTAGGTCAGGAGGTACAGGGGGTGCGTCAGCTAGGTCAGGAGGTACAGGGGGTGCGTCAGCTAGGTCAGGAGGTACAGGGGGTGCGTCAGCTAGGTCAGGAGGTGCAGGGGGTGCGTCAGCTAGGTCAGGAGGTATAGGGGGTGCGTCAGCTAGGTCAGGAGGTACAGGGGGTGCGTCAGCTAGGTCAGGAGGTACAGGGGGTGCACGGCCAATAAAGTTTGGGGACCACTGGTTTAGAGCAAAGAGAGTACAGCCAAGTCTATGGACTTTTAATGTTTGTTTAGGGCACTTTAAACAAACAATGTTTGTATAAACTAGGAGTGATGCGGCCCTCACTTCACACGCCCATATTGATATTAAATACTGTTGTCATAGACTGGCCTCCAAGTATTAGGATTACTAGGATTACTAGGAGTACTAGGAGTACTAGGTAGTACTGAACTAGTACTCTGACAACGTGAAAGACTGACTGACTGACTGACTGACTGACTGACAGACATCGTACCTTGATGCCTCGTGCAGATTGGCCATGTTGAACGCCTGCTGTTGACGGACAGCCTTCACTTCGTCTATCGGGGACACAAAGGCGGGATCACCGTCGTGGTCGCTGTCCTCCTCATTGGTCGCTGGCCGCGTCACTCTCTGAGGGGGCGGGACAGCTTCATAACTCACAGCGTAGTCGTCGTCAGACCCCTCCTCTTCCTCCTACCATGTTAGAACAAGAAAGTCATACTTCATATCAAGGAATATTGTCTGTGTGGCGTGCGTGCGTTCGTGCGTGCGTGCGTGCGTGCGTGCGTGCGTGCGTGCGTGCGTGCGTGCGTGCGCCTTACTATGATGGTAAAAGTAGGGCTGGCACACAGCAGGCGTTTGATCATCTGGTATCTGTCATACAGAGACTTGACCAGGCTGTCAGGCTGCTTAGAACCCTGAGCGAGGAGAGAGAGAGAGAGAGAGAGAGCACAGGTACAGTATGTGAGAGAGAGAGAGAGAGAGAGAGAGCACAGGTACAGTATGTGAGAGAGAGAGAGAGAGAGAGAGAGCACAGGTACAGTATGTGAGAGAGAGAGAGAGCACAGGTACAGTATGTGAGACCGGTCCGGCAGGCAAGTGCATTTGGTCTTCATTAAATATTATTGGCTATTCATGAAGGACAATGCCACTAGCAGCCATGCACTCATTCCGTTTATTGACTGGATATAACATGAATTTGTTCTACAAGAGAGAGTAAGCATTTACTTTTCGGGTAGAAGACGGCCTGTACTGAGACCTTAGTGTGACTGTCAACCCCTGGATAACATGTTAGAACATTGGTTTTCAACCCTTTTCATATCAAGGGCCATTATTTATTCTGCATTTGAGCCACCGCGGACAACCATTTGATGACATTTAGCCTCTCAGACACAAAAATAAAGATGATTTAGTTATCGTTGGATAAGATTTTGTCCACAATTCCATGCTGTATTGATGTTGTACCATAGGAGACAACAGGCAAACAAGACTTCTTGTAAATTAAGGAACGCAGATCTTTAACAATAATTTAACTCTTGAGAGCGTAACATGAATCCAAATGGACCCTTGCGGGTCCATTTGGTTCATTGTTCACCCTGTGTAGGGTTTCATTTTTAAGAGTTAAAGGTCTATAAGGGTCCATTTGGTTACTAACTCTCCATCATTTAGCTGGGGACCACCTGGGCCTACGGGTTAGATTTGAGGTTCCCAAGGTCGCAGAAAGACGATCACGACGATCGTCTCGTTGCCGCGATCGCAGAGATATAAGGCCCACCCCGAACAGACTTACGATCATCGACGTAGGCGCACGTGAACGTCAAACCTTTGCTTCTGTAGAACGCCACAACGGTAAGGCCTGATTCCGGTCTGATTTTCGGATATGT
This sequence comes from Electrona antarctica, assembly GCF_951216825.1. Lineage (NCBI taxonomy): Eukaryota > Metazoa > Chordata > Actinopteri > Myctophiformes > Myctophidae > Electrona > Electrona antarctica. The sequence continues at coordinate 109,890 of NW_027638702.1, forward strand.
TATAGAGCTCCCAGAGACGCACGCGTGGAACTGTAGTACGTCCTCGGGCGACCTTTCTAGTCGACATGGCGCGCGCGAACGTTCCACTACACCGAGTGGCGCGCTACGAGCTTGTAGATCTGCTATTTAAAACATTTGCTTCTGTAGAACGCCACAACGGTAAGGCCTTCCGGTCTGATTCTCGGATATGTTATAGAGCTCCCCGAGACGCACGCGTGGAACTGTAGTACGTCCTCGGGCGACCTTTCTAGTCGACATGGCGGGCGCGAACGTTCCACTACACAGAGTGGCGCGCTACGAGCTTGTAGATCTGCTATTTAAAACCTTTGCTTCTGTAGAACGCCACAACGGTAAGGCCTTCCGGTCTGATTTACGGATATGTTATAGAGCTCCCAGAGACGCACGCGTGGAACTGTAGTACGTCCTCGGGCGACCTTTCTAGTCGACATGGCGCGCGCGAACGTTCCACTACACAGAGTGGCGCGCTACGAGCTTGTAGATCTGCTATTTAAAACCTTTGCTTCTGTAGAACGCCACAACGGTAAGGCCTTCCGGTCTGATTTACGGATGTTATAGAGCTCCCAGAGACGCACACGTGGAACTGTAGTACGTCCTCGGGCGACCTTTCTAGTCGACATGGCGGGCACGAACGTTCCACTACACAGAGTGGCGCGCTACGAGCTTGTAGATCTGCTATTTAAAACCTTTGCTTCTGTAGAACGCCACAACGGTAAGGCCTTCCGGTCTGATTTACGGATATGTTATAGAGCTCCCAGAGACGCACGCGTGGAACTGTAGTACGTCTTCGGGCGACCTTTCTAGTCGACATGGCAGGCGCGAACGTTCCACTACACAGAGTGGCGCGCTACGAGCTTGTAGATCTGCTATTTAAAACCTTTGCTTCTGTAGAACGCCACAACGGTAAGGCCTTCCGGTCTGATTTTCGGATATGTTATAGAGCCCAGCAACACCGGCCGACACCTCCAAGGCTTCCTGGGTGATGGCGAGGAGGAGGAGGAGGGCTGCCACGTCACCTCACAGTCCAACTGTCTGTATGTACGCCTCTGCTGTGCCTGAGGGAGGCGCGCGCGCACACACACACACTCACCTGCCCAGGCCATTGATGCCAGACGACCCTCGGGCCAGGCACTGCAGCCTCAGCCTCTCCACGGGATCTGAACTCACACACAGACGTCTCTTGGCGTCCAGCGCCATCTCTCGGTCGTGCCTCGACGTCCTGGCCATGGCTGAACACACAGAGCACATTAATATAATGTGTAACATTATAGTGGATGCAGTTAGCTTAATGCTAATTCCGATTAGCATAGTTAGCTTCTTATCCATGCTACAGTACTTATACCATATCACTCATTTAGTCCGTTTTTAGATCAATAATAAACATTACTGTATTCTGGTGACTGGTTTAGCACAATACAAACTCGGACTCATTACATAACATGCAAATCACACCACCACTCAATATAAAAATAAAACGTTGTCTTATGAAGCAGCATATACTTTGTTTACATTCAGACCCATGGCTTTGTACAACTACTGGCCAAAGTTGAATAATACATGTTCATATTGTTGGAGAGGATTTGAAAGGACTGTAATATATGGACTAGTTCTGTGTTAGTTGTAAGTCATTCGCCCCCGGGGCGTCGGTCAGAACACACTGGACAGGAGAGTGAAGGGGGTTTATGGTAGTTTACTGTATAGTTGTAGGCACAGGCATACAGGCATGGCAATGTGGTGGTATACAGCACTGAGTGCGTGTCAATGTGTGGTTTCTGCAATAAATACAGACAAACAATAATAAGTACGAGTACAGAATTACCATACACTATAACAGGATACTGGAGCACATTAATATCATCATAACATTAGTACACACTACACCTTTCCATGTAAGCTGCCCAATAAGATCAACCATGTATCAATGACTCCATTAATAAGTCTCTGCGGCCCAAATCTGCACTAAATTGGCTTAATTGAACATCAAAGGGCCGACCGCAGCTGCGGGACGTTGCACAATGGCGGCGCCCGTGATATACACATGACCAAACAATTCACAGACCTAACGTGCTGAACACGGAGCTTAACATATACATACACGTCGGTTCTTCCTAAATGCACTCTCCTACATGTTACGGAAACATAGGGAAATATAATGAAGTGACGTGCCGAAGGCACGCAATGTAGGACATTGAATGAAGGAACCAAGTAATCAATCACTGTCACTCAAACCAGCGACGGACTAAACACACAGAAACAGCAGTGACTAAACAGCATACAGAGATGACAGTCAGCAGGCATCACTGAACTAAACAATACACTTACAGTAGTCAAAGACGCACACTGGCACTGCAGTGCTGCACAATGAAGAAAGAATTAGGAGACGAGTGAACTTGTGAGACTTGCATTCACCACTCCGCTCTGACTGGAATAATGACACACAATGCATTGCGCACTTAAGGTGGCAGGTACATGTTGCGCTGAACAGTTCTTAAGGTGGTAATCTTTGGAACCTTTCTAACACATATAGTTGTAAAACATTCACCATAAAAGCCAAAATCGCGACAGAGTCAGCTATTCATTACTAACTATTTCACAGACCTTGATGTGACTGTTAGCTGTGATAAAGTAAAGTAAACAAAGTGATGATGAATGACACGACACGAAACACACACACACGTAGGCTGTAGCTCTTCTCACAACATTGACGACACAGGTCGGTTCTTTATAAACGGGCATTTATTGGGCATTCTTCTCATCCCTCTGCTGTTCCATGCCGTGAGAACTATGTTCACACAAAATAATAAACACATAAACAATCAACAAATTACGTCGCAATACATAATATTGATCAAACAAAGAAATACAAAACATGTAGAAATGCGCGATGCGCAGGTGAACGTGTCCGTCAAAACACCACAATACAACACAACAAAGATAACTCTCAAATAATAATACCTCGTTGGCCGCTTGTTGTGTAAAGAGGTTCTTGATGCTTCTTGAGTTTCATACAGTCCTTTGAATGTCCTTTTGACCGTGTTTAATAACTTTAAACAGTTCAAACACACTACTCTGCTGCGAGTGTGCTTCCTTGTGCAGACCAGAGTCTGAATGAGTGAGAGAAATGTTTGTACCACCTGTGTGCAATGCCAGGCAATCATGGTCCAGTGTTGCTACTGACAGACAGGGAACTTGGTTCTGCCTCAGAAAGTTATCATCACAAAATGTTTACATTTTTAACCTCATATGAAATCAATTATGAACCACATATTTATTATTGTATCATGACATTATTATGAATTATGCTTTATGAACTTATGACCATGAATTGTTGTATTTTAGCTATTTTAGTCTTTTTAAAGTAAGCATTTTAATAGCAGCACTTACATAGGAAGTCAGAGAAACGAATCAAAGAAAAGACCGTCATCTGCCAGTGGAATTCAGAACAGCGCCACAGCCCATCCACATGTATGAAGGCATATGCCTCTCCCCTCCTCTCCTCTCCTCTCTTTTTGAATGAACAGACAAAACACAAAACACAACATGTTCATTAATGTTATTCTTCACAAACTAGACATTTTATTCATATTTAGAAAATGCAGAATCCAATGGCGTCGGTCTGGGCTCTCCACGCCGTTTGCAAAGGTCAATGGTCAGCAAAAAGACTGCCTCCTCTCTCCCCTCTCTCCACAGAAGTGAAAACAGACAAAACACACCTTTAAAATATGTTCCCTAACCCTATTCTTCGCAAACGAGACATTTTATTCATATTTAGAGCGTCCCAAATTCAATGGGGCCGGTCTCGACTTTCCAGGACATTTGCAAAGGTCAATGGTCAGCAAAAAGACTGCAACGGTGACCCTTTGGGCCAAATTCTTAAAAAAACGGGGTGATATATATTTTTAAAAATATGTAAGAACCTCCAATATCCATATTCAGGTCATGTCGAATCCAATGGAACCGGTCTCGAATTTCCACGACGTTTGCAAAGGTCAAAGGTCAGCCGAAAGACTGCCACGGTGACCTTTGGGCCAAATGCCTTAACAATTAAGTGATAGATATTTTTTTAAATATGTAACACCCCCGAATATCCATATTCAGGCCATGGCGAATAAAATGGCGTTGGTCGCGATTTTGTGGGACTCTTACAAGCGTCCGATAAAGGGAACTACACTGCAATGCTAGGCCTCGGGTCAGATTTGAGGTTCCCGAGGTCGCAGAAAAAAACTCAGACCATCACGAAGATCGGCTCGTCGCCGCGATCGCAGAGGTGTTCGGCCCATCCCGAACAGACTTACGATCGTCGTCGTAGGCGCGCGTGAACGTCAAACTTTGAAATGATTTTCGGATATGTTATAGAGCTCCCGGAGACGCACGCATGGATCTGTAGAACGTCCTCGGGCGACCTTTCTAAGAGGCACGGTCTCGTTTCACTTTTTCAGCCAGGACGCTGTTAGAGTCTATGGGTCTATGACGTGTCTGCATGCACAGAGCCAAAGTGAAGGACGTTTTGTACGACTGTCGGAGGCGTACGTCCGAGACACCTAACCGTTCGTCTCGGCTGGCTCTCCGACATATCCGAACGTCGGACCGTGATGTTTTATCGTTGGCGCGTTGTAGCGCGTCAAAGTCGGCAATTTGTAGGCGTTCGTTCAAGGCTACCGCCGCGGCCGTATGTCCGTTTGGCCCGAAACCTATACGGCTGCGATCGGGGCCGCGACCCGGCCGCGGTGATGGTCTCGGATTTGTTCTGCGACTTTTGAGACTTTTCTCGCTAACTTACTTTGTGGGAGCAGTTTATGCTAATGAAGGGCGTGGTTCCGGCTACTTTGTGGGTGTGGGTTATGCAAATTTGATGGGCGTGGTTTCGGCTACTTTGTGGGTGTGGTATATGCAAATTAGTGGGTGTCACTTATGTAAATTAGTGGGTGTCACCCCGCCTACTTTGTGGGAGTGGTTTATGCAAATGAAGGGTGTGGTTCCTGCTACTTTGTGGGTGTGGGCTATGCAAATTAGTTGGTCATTATGCAAATGAGTGGGTGTCGCCCGCCTACATTGTTGGAGCGGTTTATGCAAATGAAGGGCGTGTTTCGGCTACTTTGTGGGATTGGCTTATGCAAATGATGGGGAGTGGTATGCAAATGAAGGGGCGTGGTATGCAAATGAAGGGGAGTGGTATGCAAATGAAGGTGCGTGGTATGCAAATGAAGGGGAGTGGTATGCAAATGAAGGGGCATGGTTCCGGCTACTTTGTGGGATTAGTTTATGCAAATGAAGGTGCGTGGTATGCAAATGAAGGGGAGTGGTATGCAAATGAAGGGGAGTGGTATGCAGATGAAGGTGCGTGGTATGCAAATGAAGGGGAGTGGTATGCAAATGAAGGGCATGTTTCGGCTACTTTGTGGGATTAGTTTATGCAAATGAAGGGGTGTGGTATGCAAATGAAGGGGTGTGGTATGCAAATGAAGGGGAGTGGTATGCAAATGAAGGGGCATGGTTCCGGCTACTTTGTGGGATTAGTTTATGCAAATGAAGGTGCGTGGTATGCAAATGAAGGGGCATGGTTCCGGCTACTTTGTGGGATTATCTTATGCAAATGAAGGTGCGTGGTATGCAAATGAAGGTGCGTGGTATGCAAATGAAGGGGAGTGGTATGCAAATGAAGGGGAGTGGTATGCAAATGAAGGGCGTGTTTCGGCTACTTTGTGGGATTTGCTTATGCAAATTAAGGGGATTGGTATGCAAATGAAGGGGCATGGTTCCGGCTACTTTGTGGGATTAGTTTATTACGCCCCCTGCATACCAAGTAGCTGAAACACGCCCTTCATTTGCATACCACTCCCCTTCATTTGCATACCACGCACCTTCATTTGCATACCACGCACCTTCATTTGCATACCATGCCCCTTCATTTGCATACTACTCCCCTTCATTTGCATACCACGCACCTTCATTTGTATAAACTAATCCCACAAAGTAGCCGGAACCATGCCCCTTCATTTGCATACTACGCCCCTTCATTTGCATAAGCCGATCGCACAAAGTAGCCGAAACACGCCCTTCATTTGCATACCACGCACCTTCATTTGCATACTACGCCCCTTCATTTGCATAAACTAATCCCACAAAGTAGCCAAAACACGCCCTTCATTTGCATACCATGCCCCTTCATTTGCATACCACGCACCTTCATTTGCATACTACTCCCCTTCATTTGCATACCACTCCCCTTCATTTGCATACCACTCCCCTTCATTTGCATACTACGCCCCTTCATTTGCATAAGCCGATCCCACAAAGTAACCGAAACACGCCCTTCATTTGAATACCACTCCCCTTCATTTGCATACCATGCCCCTTCATTTGCATACCATGCCCCTTCATTTGCATACCACTCCCCTGCATTTGCATACCATGCCCCTTCATTTGCATACCACTCCCCTTCATTTGCATACTACGCCCCATCATTTGCATACCACGCACCTTCATTTGCATAAACTAATCCCACAAAGTAGCCGGAACCATGCCCCTTCATTTGCATACCACTCCCCTTCATTTGCATACCATGCCCCTTCATTTGCATACCACTCCCCTTCATTTGCATACTACGCCCCTTAATTTGCATAAGCCGCTCCCACAAAGTAGCCGAAACACGCCCTTCATTTGCATACTACTCCCCTTAATTTGCATACCACGCACCTTCATTTGTATAAACTAATCCCACAAAGTAGCCGGAACCATGCCCCTTCATTTGCATACTACGCCCCTTCATTTGCATAAGCCGATCGCACAAAGTAGCCGAAACACGCCCTTCATTTGCATACCATGCCCCTTCATTTGCATACCACGCACCTTCATTTGCATACTACTCCCCTTCATTTGCATACCATGTCCCTTCATTTGCATACCATAACCCTTCATTTGCATACCACTCCCCTTCATTTGCATACCACGCACCGTCATTTGCATAAACGAATCCCACAAAGTAGCCGAAACACGCCCTTCATTTGCATACCACTCCCCTTCATTTGCATACCACGCCCCTTCATTTGCATACTACGCCCCTTCATTTGCATAAGCCGATCCCATAAAGTAGCCGAAACACGCCCTTCATTTGCATACCACTCCCCTTCATTTGCATACCACGCCCCTTCATTTGCATACCATGCCCCTTCATTTGCATACCACTCCCCTTCATTTGCATACTACGCCCCTTAATTTGCATAAGCCGCTCCCACAAAGTAGCCGAAACACGCCCTTCATTTGCATACTACTCCCCTTAATTTGCATACCACGCACCTTCATTTGTATAAACTAATCCCACAAAGTAGCCGGAACCATGCCCCTTCATTTGCATACTACGCCCCTTCATTTGCATAAGCCGATCGCACAAAGTAGCCGAAACACGCCCTTCATTTGCATACCATGCCCCTTCATTTGCATACCACTCCCCTGCATTTGCATACTACGCCCCTTCATTTGCATAAACTAATCCCACAAAGTAGCCGAAACACGCCCTTCATTTGCATACCATGCCCCTTCATTTGCATACCACTCCCCTTCATTTGCATACTACGCCCCTTAATTTGCATAAGCCGCTCCCACAAAGTAGCCGAAACACGCCCTTCATTTGCATACTACTCCCCTTAATTTGCATACCACGCACCTTCATTTGTATAAACTAATCCCACAAAGTAGCCGGAACCATGCCCCTTCATTTGCATACTACGCCCCTTCATTTGCATAAGCCGATCGCACAAAGTAGCCGAAACACGCCCTTCATTTGCATACCATGCCCCTTCATTTGCATACCACTCCCCTGCATTTGCATACTACGCCCCTTCATTTGCATAAACTAATCCCACAAAGTAGCCGAAACACGCCCTTCATTTGCATACCACGCCCCTTCATTTGCATACCACACCCTTCATTTGCATAAGCCAATCCCACAAAGTAGCCGAAACACGCCCTTCATTTGCATAAGCCACTCCCGCAAAGTAGTCGAAACCACACCCACAAAGCAGGTGGGACGCAGCCTACTTATTTGCATAAGCAAAATGTGAGGTGTGTGTGTGTGTGTGTGTGTGTGTAGTAGTAGTAGTAGTAGTAGTAGTAGTAGTAGTACAACATACGAGATGATGCCTGATCTTCTGACATCCATAGTTGGTTGACTGGATGGCGTTGTCCTCACCTGGAGAGAAATGCCCCCGGAAATATGATCCATCCATCCATCCATCCATCCATCCATCCATCCATTCATTCATTCATTTATTTATTTATTTATTTATTTATTCATTCATTCATTCATTCATTCATTCATTCATTCATTCATTCATTCATTCATTCCCCCCGGAAATAAATAAATAAACAAGGATAATCATCCATCCATGTGTGACTTGTTTGACACACATCATGTCATGTCATGTCATGTCTGTCTATAGCAAGAGGTGGGGGGGGGGGGGGGGGGGCAGACAGCACTAATATAATAAACAAACGTGAACGGAGCACTGCTGCCAACATAGTACACGCATATAGTGGCCATACTGGCATAGTCACCATAGCCTGGTCAAGGTTTCCCCTTGGTGGACGTGTCATTTCCAACTATTGCCAGCGCGTCCGGGACGGCGGCCCGGTTCGAACGAGATTCCCCCCGTCCGAAACGGACAAGGGACGGCCGAGATAGGGCCGGGGACCCCCGCGGACCCCCTCCGCGGACCCCCGGCGGACCCCCGGCCCTATGGAGGGGCCGGGATTGATTTATCCTTAGTCCTTGTCTTGACTTTTGACTTGTTGACTAAAAGGTAAAGTGTGATTTATTTTTGATTTATCTCAGTCCTTTGACTAAAAGGTAAAGTGTGATTTATTTGGATTTATCCTTATTATTGTGAAAGATGTCCCCCAAATGTAAATTATTAATTTATTATTATTATTTTAATAATTATTATAAATGTGCAAAAAAAATATATATAATTTATTTTACATGATTTCCTCTGATGAGTCCTAGTAGTAAAAAGTAGTAGTAAGGTTGAAATCGTTTTTTTGCAAGTAGAAATTAATCCGGGTTTTACAGGGTTAGTCATTCATTCATTCATTCATTCATTCCCCCCGGAAATAAATAAATAAACACGGCTAATCATCCATCCATGTGTGACAATTGTTTGACACACATCATGTCATGTCATGTCTATCTATAGCAAGAGGTGGAATTGCGTCAGATCTTCTACACAAAGCAAAACAAAAGGGAGCAGTGCACCACCCTGTGGCAACAACTGGCACTGCTGACTGTTACAAATTGACAGAGTGGATTATCTTGGATTACGTCCGCCAACATACATTCCAATAGTACATTTACTTGACTAAAAGGTAAAGAGTGATTTATTTTGATTTATTTATTCTGGATCCTTAGTCCTTGGTCCGAGGTCACGAATCTTGACTTGTCTCGAACCAGCGTCTTCTCACACCATCAGCAACTGCCAGAACCACTGAGCCATCGTGGAATACTCTTAACCATGGATTTGGGGTAATTTTATCTTTTAGTTTTTTTGGAAGGGAAGACAAAAATAAATAAAGTCTATTTTACCAATGCAAAGGGTGAAATATTGTCATAATGTACGTTGTGTTTGTTTTGGAAAGGAAAAAGGGTTTTAATGTACTTTTTACTGACGTTAGGGTAGAGTTTGTTTTAACAGTACAGGACTCTCTCTCTCACACACACACCAGAGACTGGCAGCTGATTGGCTCATTCAGGGTTGCCAGGTTGGTGGCTGTCAGGTTGTCTAATGCCTGCTGCCTTGTGTGTGTGTGTGTGTGTGTGTGTGTGTGTGTGTGTGTGTGTGTGTGTGTGTGTGTGTGAACCAGCTACACTGGCATTTAAACACATTCATATTGTAACTGTTGCCACTATAGGTGATATAGTTTGCTTTATTCCTAAAAGGTCCAAGTTCATAATGAAGAAGTTCATAATTAAGTCACATTTACGTTTAAAACATTATTTCATGTATTTGTGTCAAGTTGTAATGCTTTTATTTTGAAGAGTCAAAGTCATGTTCCGTGTCTCGTTTGGTCTGCTCATGTAAATTGGGTACACAGGTTGCTAGCAGCAGCAGGTTGCAGCAGCTCCTTTTGCACTGGTCACACAAAGAGACTAAGTTACAAGAGACTGTCATAAGAAAGGTTATAAGGACCTAAGACTGAAGAGATTCCCTTCTTTGTTATTTGCACGCAGCAGCCAACGAGGTATTTGTTGTTTGTTTTATGTCTGTATTTTACTTTGGTAAAATCTTTGCATCTACATGCTGTGCATGTCATGTCGTATTTATGTTAATTGTAACGTGCTTGTTTTATTGTATTGTGTATAGTTTTCACGGTGAATTTGGAGGATCCACAAGTCTTCAAATAAATCACTTTCAAGGAAACCACTTGTGTCTGTCTGTGCTCGGAGGGAGTTACACATATAATATGACAGCACCACACACACACACACACACACACACACACACACACACACCGAGGCATTGCCTAAAACACATTAAAACACTCAAACATTCCAGGTGACTAAAATGTGACTAAATGAAAACTATTCAAGGGACTGAAATGAGTTTGCTGCCAAAAACACAACACTGCATGATGTCATTTCCCCAGAGAGCAGACACGGTCCCCACAGGACAGGTCAGGTCAAAGGTCATTCCGACTGACTGACAGACAGACAGACAGAGAGTCAGTCGGTCAGAAACTCAGCTAGTCACTCGATTGATTCATTTACAAACACACAAGTTGTGTGTTTGTGTGTGTGTGTGTGTGTGTGTGTGCGCGCTCGCGCGTAAATGGTGCATTTATATAGCGCCTTTATCCAAGGCGCTTTACATAGATTGTGCATTACATTCACACATTCATACACCGATTTCGGCGGAAGCCATGCAAGGTAACAACCAGCACATCGGGAGCAATTTGGGGTTCAGTGCCTTGCCCAAGGACACTTCGACATGAGGAGCCGGGATTCCAACCGCCGACCCATGGATCATTGGACGACCTGCTCTACCTCCTGAGCCACAGCCGCCCCATACGCCGCGCGTATGTGTGTCAAGACATTTTATTAGCAACTACACACACCTGTTGCAAGGTCCCCTTTTGGTGTTTTAAACGTTTACTGGGGACCCCCTGGAAATCCCACAAGGGCCCCTGGTGGTCCACGGACCCCGAATTGAGGAGCACTGGCATACATTCTAAGCATTTATGCTCAGTTAGCTTTTATAAATGTCACTTTAAACGTGAAAACAGACTGCGCTGCTGTCTAGTCATGTGCAAACCATTGTGATGTTGCATTACCTACGTTTACTGGGGACCCCCTGGACAACCCCCAAGGGCCCCTGGGGGGTCACCGGACCCCGAATTGAGAAGCACTGGCATACATTCTAAGCATTTATGCTCAGTTAGCTTTTATAAATGTCACTTTAAACGTGAAAACAGACTTCGCTGCTGTCTAGTCGTGTTCAAACCATTGTGATGTTGCATTACCTACGTTTACTGGGGACCCCCTGGACAACCCCCAAGGGCCCCTGGGGGTCACCGGACCCTGAATTGAGAAGCACTGGCATACATTCTAAGACAGACATGTCTGTCTGTCTAAAATAGCAGATCTACAAGCGCGTAGCGCGGCACCGAGTGCCGCGCTACGAGCTTGTAGGTCTGCTATTTTGGGGGCCACTGTCTGTCTGTCTGTCTGTCTGTCTAAAATAGCAGATCTACAAGCTCGTAGCGCGGCACCGAGTGCCGCGCTACGAGCTTGTAGGTCTGCTATTTTTGGGGGCCAATGTGTGTCTGTCTGTCTGTCTGTCTGTCTGACAATCTGTCTTGTCTGTCTGTCTGTCTAAAATAGCAGATCTACAAGCTCGTAGCGCGGCACCGAGTGCCGCGCTACGAGCTTGTAGGTCTGCTATTTTTGGGGGCCACTGTCTGTCTGTCTAACAATCTGTCTTGTCTGTCTGTCTGTCTGTCTGTCTGTCTGTCTAAAATAGCAGATCTACAAGCTCGTAAGTGCCGCGCTATGAGCTTGTAGATCTGCTATTTTTCAATAGCTAAAGCATAACATAATGCTAACACCAAAAGGGGTTCCCGCCCAGAATGGGTTAATATTCGGGCCTGCCAACCTGCACATCGGGAGTAATTAGGGGTTCAGAGTCTTGCTCAAAGACACTTCGACACCAACTCTGGGGGAGCCCAGTATCAAACTAGGAACCTTGCAGTTCACCATCAGTCCCCTCTACCGGCCACTCTACCCCTAGGCCACTGCCGCCCCAGTAGTAAGCCTATGAATATTGTCTGATGAACCAATTAAAAAAGTCTACCAACAGAACCTAGTAAATTCACACTTTTTGGGCATGCTGTGGCCAAGTCCTAAACCAGACTTCATATCCAGGAACTTGGAGGAAATGCTACCATTTCCCTCTGTACTCCAGGACCTGGCTAAGATATGTATGCACTTCATTTAGCAGAGAATATCTCAACTGTTCTTGGCTAATATGACCGCTGCAAACAACTTAGGAACTGTGAAAAATACCCGGAAATGACCACACCAGACGGCTACTTCAAACATGGCTCTATCTTCTAAACTGTTTGTGCGACAGATTTCCTGAGATGCTCAAAATGTTCAGAATACTCAGAATACAATAGACCATTATGCACACGGCGGTCATCTTTCCACAAGTTAATGGCAGGGTGGAAACTAGCCGCAATTTGCCATTGACCGCCTATACGTACATCCAAACAGACAAAGTCCTATCTAATTGTATTAAATTATGTCAAACTCACTAACATTGCAGCTGTACGAAAAGCTTGAATGATGCTCTTTCTATCTGCAAAGTGTTTGTTTCATAAAAATCCACCATAATCTTAACCCATTCTGGGCGGGAACCCCTTTTGGTGTTTTAAGCATTATGTTATACTTTAGCTATTGAAAAATAGCAGATCTTATCCTGTGTTTGATAAACTTTCAGAGTGAACGTTTTTAACTCAAATCTTTGCTTCTGAGGGGGTCCCTGCCTGGCCCTGGAACAACATATTTTCAGATGGGGGTCGGTGGCCAATTACATATCTTTTTTGGGGTCCTTGACATGAAACTTTTTTAACACAACTGACATAGAAACATGGGTTTTTCACAGAACTGTCAGGATTTAGAAGACATTTGTAGAATCGATGGTAGGTCTAACTGGGTTAATAAGGCCGGTTCAATGCAGGTTTGATGTTATGAAATATCGTTACGCACGTTTGCACTGTTTTTCTCCATGCGTCTGCATTCGCATTGGAATGTTTTATGCTGTAGCAGGTGCAGGGTTCCCTTGCTTGCTTTTGCAGGCATATACTGTGGAAATGTCTTATTAACCCTATAGTGTCCTCATTCTGGGGCGAACATTCAGCAAAGATATCCAATCTAAGATATGTAGCAGCAATCGTATCTACAGCTAAAGGATTGAGGGGAAAAGGTGAGCTTGTGGATCAGATTTCAAGGAGATTTGGTGTAGAGGGGAAAAAGGAGTGGACCAAGTATAGAGCCCTGGGAGCCCCAGGTCATCTAAACTAATATTACTAATAGGCCTACTGTATATTACTAGCACATTTTAAGTGGTTGTACTAGTAGATGTCAGTTCCAAGACAATAACGCATTATGTTTTCTGCATATTGGTCAGAAAATATAGTCTGGGTTCCAGCCTCATTTGCTGCGTTCTGCGGATCTGAAGGGAAGTTGTATTTATACAACGCAGTTTCGGGAGAAGAGACCTCCTTCCGCTTGACCTTAACCACTCCTCCCTCCTTATCAACCACTCCTCCCTCCTTATCAACAACTCCTCCCTCCTTATCAACCACTCCTCCCTCCTTATCAACAACTCCTCCCTCCTTATCAACCACTCCTCCCTCCTTATCAACCACTCCTCCCTCCTTATCAACAACTCCTCCCTCCTTATCAACCACTCCTCCCTCCTTATCAACAACTCCTCCCTCCTTATCAACAACTCCTCCCTCCTTATCAACCACTCCTCCCTCCTTATCAACAACTCCTCCCTCCTTATCAACAACTCCTCCCTCCTTATCAACCACTCCTCCCTCCTTATCAACCACTCCTCCCTCATTATCAACAACTTAATTTTTCAGAAAGTATTTATTTAAAGGTCTTAAGCTCGGCCCGTGACAATAAAGTACTATAGACGAATAACAGTTTAAGTCCAAATTTTATTCTGACCCCTCCCCGAAAAGGCCTCGTTGTCCTGACCCCTTATCCACCATTTATACATTATGGATAATTAGTGTGGACAAAAAAATATTTTGATGCTTTAATTAGAAAGTTAGAGGTTTTCCTCTTTCAAATGATTTGTTCGGCCCAAATAATTGCGTTTATTGTCATGATTTGTCAGGAGTCGAGTTGGCCTTATCTTGTCCGAGGCATAAAGGTCTTTAAATAAATACTTTCTGAAACGTCTATGGGAAAAATGAATGGGAAATTCATTCGTCGTTCTGAAAGGGGGCGGGACTGCGACGCTCAATAATTAGGGGTTCAGTGTCTTGCTCAAGGACACAAGAGGAGTCGGAGTTCGAACCAGGAACCGTCTTCTTCCCAAACGGTCACTCTACCTCCTGAGCAACCGCCACAGTGCCGTCAAAGTGGCAGCGGTGTGATTTCATTCTTTTGTTTCCTTCCTTTTTGTCTGTATTGTTTTTTTTTGTGGTTTTCGCCTTTATTTTATATTTTTTATGGAGGGACAGACAGTAGGCTGACAGGAAATGGGGAGGATGAGGGGGATGACATGCAGTAAAGGCCGTCTGGATCGGGAGTCGAACCCACGGCACACTGCCAGACTGGGTTACCAGCCAAGGTGCCTGGACCATTGAGCCATGGCCCAGGCCTTTTGTCTGTATTGTTGATTGAATGTTTCATTTTCCTTACTAATATACTAAAAGAGTTCCTTTTGTTAATACAACATATAATAAACAGTAAACACGATACGAGACGTAGTTTAGCAAAAATATTTATTTTCAACTTTTGTGTTTACAAAATTACAGAAGGAAAGAGAATTGCACGATGCGAGAAGACACTGTCAGGGAATGCAATATTTGAAGACTGTAATTCTCTCAGGCAAAATCAACACAATAGAGACGTCGAACCCAACGAGGCGTGCTCTGAAACCAAACATTCGACAGCTCAAGGTGGAGGACCACAAGCATGACTTCACTCCTAATCTTAAAGATGGAGTGCCGTGATTTTTGTATTAATATTTCCAGTTTTCCATGTGTTTATGAGGTGACGGTACTTCATAAGACCCCTTGGTGTGGTTGTTATGTGCAATGATGTCTTCCCCTTTGTATTTAGGGTTTCTTCCTGGAGGCTGAAACCTTGACAGTCAAACTGTGATATAGTGACATCACAATATCATCCCCCTCCCCTAACCCCTCCCCCTTTATCATACAACCACAGCTGTGGGTGTGGCTTCGGTTCAGGTGGATCACCGCCCACCAGGCAAACCAGGCATACTTAATTAACTGGTGGGCGTGTCCACATAAAAATGGCATTTTAACAAATACTGTACACTTTTTTTTTGAAAAAAAACAATCTTCCTCCTTAATAATAATAATAATACCTGATAATCATGTTTTAGGGTGGGGGAAAAAATCACAGCACTCCATCTTTAAAGGACAGTTGTAGTTGCAACAAAGATTGTTGGATTCATTCATGAATCCACTTCAATACACTGTCAGCAGTTACACTGACTTTGTTTTCAAAAATGCATGTTGTTTTGTTTTTTTGGTCAGTAGAAAGAACACAAAATCTCCTTGTATACACTGACACCACGGCGCCTCAAACTGTGACTCCGCCCACAACCGGGGGAAGTTGTGATTTGCGCTCGTTCACTGCAATGCAATTTGCGGCATTTTCAAAACAATATTGAGCAGAGTATAGCGATTATCAAACGTATTTGCAATGCCATACGTTGAAAGATCTGTTGCCCGTGGACAAGGCACGCTATACCTCCGCAAGTTAGATAGCATCGGCATAGATGTTTGTCCGTATGTGATTAAGGATTGGACCAAGTTGCATTGGCAGCCATAGAAAATTCTTACCCCAGGCTAAAACCGGATGTGACGTTTTTGGGTGTTCCTGTCTAGCGTGGTGTCAGTGTGTTTTTGGGCGTTCCTGTCTAGCGTGGTGTCAGTGTGTTTTTGGGTGTTCCTGTCTAGCGTGGTGTCAGTGTGTTTTTGGGCGTTCCTGTCTAGCGTGGTGTCAGTGTATACAGTCCATAAAAAAAGGTTGAAGAATAGGAAGCCTATCAAGACTTACCCTTTGGTGAATGTTTAGAAAGAAAGTTCCACAATTAGGTTATTACCATCACTGGTCCACGGTAGACCATACTTTGGATTACATTACAACATTTGAATGTTTTTTTTTCTGCCGTGTAAAATAACATTTAAATTATATTAGTCACAGTGCAAACAAAAAAAACACAGTACAGTATTTACAAATTGAATTATATATTTGCACACATTTTCACATAGATTTTCAAGTTAAGACTTTGGCTGCTTCACTTTTTACAGCAGAAACAAAAACTAAAATGACAAACATGCAGTGGTGGAAAAAGTACTCAATTGTTTTACTTAAGTAAAAATACCAATACTGCAAATTAGAACTACTTCGTTAAAAGGAAAAGTACGGAATTGAAAATGTACTTGAGTAAAAGTACAAAAGTATCGGCATCAAAATGTACTTAAAGTACTAAAAGTAAAAGTATTCATATTGCAGAATGTCCCATTTCACAAGTTCAAAATGTGTAGAAAACCTATTGAAAATAGCCAATCTACAAGCTCTCAATGCGTCGCAACGCGACGCATTGTGAGCTTGTAGATCGGCTATTTTCAAATGGCCGAAATGTATAGGGTTCAAGTGGTTAATGTATGTTTTCTAATGAAAATTTAAATCGCCAAAGTAGTCCGAGATGTAGTGGAGTAAAAGTAAAAGTACTGGAAATTGGAAATACTCAAGTAAAGTACAAATACCTCAACATTGTACTTAAGTACTTCAGTAATAGTACTTAGTTACTTTCCACCACTGCAAACATGTTAGGATTGGAGAACAGGAGCCTTTTAATGAGCTCTCATTTATGCACACTTGCTAAATTGATATGCTGTGAGCAAATTGCATGTTGTCTGTAGGCCACGAAGAGTAACTGTTTTCTACTCTCAAACTGCCACAGCACTGCATGGTCTGATAGCTGGTTCAGGAAAGTGGTTAAGAGTTTTACGTTGTCACTGTTTTCACCGTTTCCAGAAAACATTCCCTGCATCACCAATGCAGTGACGCAAGCTAAGTGCATGAACATGAAAGGTCCTTTGTTTTTCCTTCCTTTTTGTTTAACAGCCCTGTAAGTTGCTGTTCATTCACCACGTCACAAATGCTGACATTCTCACACACAACATGGTATAGTCTTTACCTCTGGGGTACAAAGACAATTCCTGGACAAGGTTTCCCAAAACAAGTACTTCAAGGCAAAACATAACAGCTTGTATAAGTAACACAACAAACTGACTTTCCTTTGGAACAACGTGGAAACATGCACATTCGCTTCATGCTTGAGAACTGATATCATTGAAAATACAGTGCTGGATTCCATGCATCATCAAATCAGGTTCTAATTTAGACCTAATGGGACACCATGATGATGAATGAATGCAACAAATATGACCAATTGTGGCAGTGAGGGTGTCAGGGACAATAGTAGAACTTTACATGGAACCTTTACATGGAATACAAAAATAAAACATAAAGATGCAATTGCACAAGTCAACGTAATGGCTAAAAAGAATGTCCTTCTTCTTCAACATAAATAAAGTGCCATGTAGTATATCTTACAGCGTAATGGCTAAAAATAATTTCCTTCTTCTTCAACATAAAGTGCCATGTATGTATGTAGTATATCTTAAGATGACGTAAATATAATGTCTCTTTTTGTCTATTAAATGCTTCATGTTGTTTCTTCTTTCCCCCTGTAATAAAACACAATACAATTGGTACATTGCATCTGTGTCCCAAATAGAATCGTCTTAGGAAACAGCTCCTTTTTTAAATACATTATATTACAGTATATTGCACTGACGCAAACGGCCCGGAGTGCTATAAGTGATGAAACCGTAACCAGATGACGTGATTGGTTGGGAGGGATGGTTGGTTCCCGACCAGGGGCGGCCTTAGGAATCTGGAGGCCCGTTTCAAGACCAAATATGAGGCCCCCATATATACCTATGACATAATGATTCTCTTTATACAGGCATATTGAGTTGATACAGGCATATTGATACAAATAGTTTTGACTGTATAATATTGCACGCATTTACGCAGCAACAACACCTCTCCTCGTGCTATCGTCCCTTCACAAGTGTCTCCCCTTTACCTCCCAATGCCGCACCTTTTACCCAGGTTATTAACAGGAAATAGGTTGTAACTTAACGGCGTGGGAGAGAGTGACGCAGCAAATGAGCGAGAGAGAGAGAGAGGGCCAAGGGTGGCGGGGTGGCGGACTGACGCCTGACGGTCAGTTGGAGCTCGGAGGCCCCCCTGAGGGTGGTGGCCCGTTTCAATTGAAGCTGGTGAAACATAACAAAGGCCTCCTATGTTCTCAGCAAGGCCTTGTTGGTCTTAGTTGGTTCAAAGCTCTGTGTACAGTACACTCTGTTAATTGGCATAACAAAGTACATTGGGAGGAAAAAGGGATAACAATTTATTTTTATGGCTACTAAATTAAAGAAGGAGAAGAGACTCGACCATCTTCAGATGTAGAGACCAGATATTCTGGACCCCGTCGAGAGGAGTAGAAACCGGACGCTCTGAACTAGACACGCGGTTGTTATATTATCCAACAACTTTAACATTGAAGTACATTCTCCCGATGCCTTTTGAGAAGGAAGTTGTTTATAAAGACTATATTGTGCTTTCCCCTGCAGGACACAGTGATTGAGATAAAGTGCATTTCGTTGTCCGATCGGCGGCACACATATACACACACACCTAAATCCTAATCGGGTATAAAACGGTTCCTTTTTTTGGTCCACATCTTCTGCATCATGCCGGAATAATGTACAAGTGTTGACATCTGAAATGTTGTTCCAAACAGCACTGACTTCAAGAAAGAAACCCAGAGTAGAAGGGTACAGTAGTAAAGGGGGAAGGTCTTAAAGGATATATTATGTCACTTTTCCCTGTGTTAAAATAACAAAACAAACAAAAAAGAGAAATAAACCTTCCAAGGAAGGGACTGCACACTCTGGGAACAAATTAAGACGGACAACTTACTGCATCATCAGCTTATTTATTAGCACGACGCGTTTCGCCGTGAGCTTCGTCAGGTGCTACAAAAAAAGGTTGATGATGCAGTAAGTTGTCCATCTTTGTTCCCTGACTGTGCAACTATAGACTTGTACCTCCCACGGGTTTCTTTTTATGTGCAGGAGTCCCCTTTTTGTCTCATTTTATATATATATATAGCTTTTAGTGTATATGTTCACAAACAAACACAGGGCAAAGTTACATACTATGTCATGATAATTGTGAGATGGGTGACGGCTGATTGAAGCAGACACACCTGGCATAGTGGCATATATAATATATATGTGTCTATTGAGACAGGAGGTCTCTCCACTATTGAAATCATCATAACTCGCTTATTACGAATGTCAGACCTTTATGTTATCAGACAGCATGGTTGGGCTTTCATGCTAAATCTAATCTAACATGATCTAACATGGATAGAAACACGGGGAGAAAGAAATAGGTACGTTTTCTTGCAGGTGTTGGCATGCCGATATAGCAGCAAGCAACGCTGATGTACAATCCAGTGGCCAATGCGGCATCTATGTATACATTATGTCTATGACTAGGGAGAATCAATGTGTACATGTATTAGGACGTTTTGGACCGCTGAGACCTGCCAACAAATCGTTTTAGAGATTCTGAATGTAAAGTTTGAGTATACACACATTCAAGAAATTAATTCTTCATGGAATGTATTTTCTCTGGTCTGATTGGTTTTGGTCTTATGTCAAGGTGGAATGAATGCAAGGGCAGAAGTATGCATATTAAAGTATTCATGTTAGGGCAGGAGATTAAATTGTGTCTTTTTCTTCTCTCTGTCAAGTATAGAAGTGTCGCCTCACAGCTAGAAGGTCCTGGGTTCGATTCCCGCTGGGGACGCTGTGGGCATGTTCTCTCCTCCGCGTCATCAGCGCCCATATAAGTGGAGTTGGCAAAAGGGCCTTTCTGTGTGGAGTTTGCATGTTCTCCCCGTGTCCCCTAGGGTAGGTACCCTCACAAAGAACATGCAGTAATCCTGATCTCTAAACTGACTCCCCCTGGCCAGCCGGGGCACCTGATGGAGGGGGAAAGGAACTGGTCGGAATAACGTGTTCGCTTCCAACCAGGGAAACTCCCCCCTCATGCATAGAAGGAAGCATGAGGTCAGTCCGTTGCTCTCCCCAGGTTAGCAGAGGGAGTGTAGAGCCCAGGATTACACTAGACAATAATTGACACTGTGTGAAAAAAATAAATAAAAGAAATCGTGGGATAAGAATTATGAAAAATAAAAATAAAAGTATAGAAGTGTACGTGTGCTCAATGTGAAGGACAGTGTCAAATATACTTGGAGTTCTAGGAATGTCGGTTGGTTCTGAACAATGACAATACTTTCATCACATGCTGCTGTATAGATTCAGGGTTTAGTTTTTTTAGTTGAACTCAACAGTATTCCCCTGACCTCATGTCCTCATCCCGTGTGACCTCATGTCCTCATCCCGTGTGACCTCATGTCCTCATCCCGTACGTGTGACAGATTATTTTTCTGTTACAATATGAAAATGGAGCCGAAACAAAGGTGATTCGTGGATATTCAAACAACGCATAGGCTACTCACACACAGGTACTACGGTGACGAGTTGGACAACGTCTGACCAAGCATCAGACGTTCGTTCGACGCGACAGGCTCCTCTGACTCATGTCAGTCGACGTGAGTCAGAGTGCTCGGCACGGGCACTCCCTCGCTAGTGCCTCGTTTGGGTGTGCCTTTGTCCGTACGCGGACAAAATGTGTCCGTGGCAAAGACTTGGTTTTGTCTGTGGCAAATGTTTAGATTTTCTTTTTAACACACCATTATAATGTTTTTATCATAAGACCCAGTTACTGAATGTCGAGTCACCAGATTTAGGAGTCAAACTATAGTACTAGTGGTTCTCAAATGTTCTATTTGCAATGTACACTCTCAGAGTTACAGACCTGTTATGGCCATTCTAGGGCTATCTCTTCATGTGTATTATTGTTCGCTCATTTTGCAAAAATGGAATTTTGACAAGAAATGTCCACCACAACAGTGGGACAGTGGTGCCCATCACGTCAAAATGTGTGATGCGACTTTTAGATGTTGGCCAACCCGCCGAAATAATACAACCTGTGAGTGTGTAGATTCCAACTATCCACAACAATGTGACAGTGGAACTATACAAAAAAAGAAAAAACCCCAAACGCTATGCTCGGACCCAGCCAGCCAGCCAGCCAGCCAGGGACACACATAGCTCCGCATAGGAGTGGTTGCACCACTCAAAAACATCACAGAAGTCTTTAAACGTTTTAAATTAGCCCTCGTCTGGTAGAGTGTACACTTTACACTTTAGGGCACAAGGTTTTATATACACTTTCTTTCTCCTCTGTAAAATATAAGCTTACGATTTATAGGAGCAAGAATGGGGGGTCACTTCCTGTTTGGCGAGGATTTTGTCACTTCCTGTTTGGTGAGGAGGACTTCCAGGAGGCGGAGCTTGGCCTTAAGATGCTTGTATTCCTGGTATTCTGCTGCCATGGGAGAACGGTCTTCTTTCTGACAGATCCTGTGGGACAAAATGAAGGACACATTTAACTTAATATTATTATACTGTACATTAACGTTGTGCAGTGTGGACTTTGTCATTTTAGAATGTAGATAAAAAGCATTATTTTATACCTAGCAGATATGCAAGAAGCTCGTAGCTTCTATGAGCTTGTAGTCTAGTAGCCAAAAAGTGAACCCGGACATGTTGAGTACACCAACGTTTTATGTTAGAAATGTTGAGTATGGGTCCCCAGCATGTAGAAACTGCCGGATGCTAACTTGCATATGTTGAGCAATTTTCATAATAATAATAACAACCTATAGAAGGCAAAATATTCAAATTTTCATCATGCTTTATCTAGCATGTGATGTGTCAAACTGGGGGGTTTTCATGATGCTGAATCCATTTCAAACATTAATTTTGTAAAAAAATACTCATTGGGCATTAAGCCCAATGAGTGTTTTTTTTGCAAAACTAATGCTAATGCCCCCTAGTTTGACACATCACATGCTACATAAAGCATATAGGTTGTTAATGGTATGGTCACATATTATGCCAATTATGAAAATTGCTCAACATATGCAAGTTAGCATCCGGCAGTTTCTACATGCTGGGGACCCATACTCAACATTTATAACATAAAACCTTGGTGTACTCAACATGTCCGGGTTCACAATGGGGCTCTATGGGCTGGCTACTAGACTATTGTAGAGATCTGCCATTTTTATTTCACTGTGTTTGTTTCACTATGAAGAATCAACTGACTGCGAGAAATGTACCCACATTTGATACAGTCTGACAAGATAAACGATACAGAGCCACCTCCCCGACAATATCCCCGGGACAGTTTGTTTATTTTTGGACCACAACTCTTATGTGAGACGATTTTAAGATGACCCTGTGTAATTAGAATAGAATATAAATGTATAGAATTGGCCTCAGTTCTTAATGGGTATAAACTGCATGGCTCTGGGAAGCAGTGCATCTCTCCTCCTCACCTCCCAGTCTGACGCTGAAACTCCTCCTCAAACTCCCTCAGAACTTTGCGGCTTCTCTTCTTCTCCGAGCGCGTCTCCCTCAGACACTGCAGGAGTTCAGACCTGGAGGACACATATTGTACAACGGCTGTAATGCTTGTTTGAAGTATAGAAGAAGCAACGATTAGCGCCGGTCTCAGTCTTCTGCTGCCACAGGGGTTCCCAAGCTGTGGTGCGAGGACCCCTTGTGGTGCGTTCACCCCTTGTGGTGCGTTCACCCCTTGTGGTGCGTTCACCCCTTGTGGTGCGTTCACACCCCTTGTGGTGCGTTCACCCCTTGTGGTGCGTTCACCCCTTGTGGTGCGTTCACCCCTTGTGGTGCGTTCACCCCTTGTGGTGCGTTCACACCCCTTGTGGTGCGTTCACCCCTTGTGGTGCGTTCACCCCTTGTGGTGCGTTCACCCCTTGTGGTGCGTTCACCCCTTGTGGTGCGTTCACCCCTTGTGGTGCGTTCACCCCTTGTGGTGCGTTCACCCCTTGTGGTGCGTTCACCCCTTGTGGTGCGTTCACACCCCTTGTGGTGCGTTCACCCCTTGTGGTGCGTTCACCCCTTGTGGTGCGTTCACCCCTTGTGGTGCGTTCACCCCTTGTGGTGCGTTCACCCCTTGTGGTGCGTTCACACCCCTTGTGGTGCGTTCACCCCTTGTGGTGCGTTCACCCCTTGTGGTGCGTTCACCCCTTGTGGTGCGTTCACACCCCTTGTGGTGCGTTCACCCCTTGTGGTGCGTTCACCCCTTGTGGTGCGTTCACCCCTTGTGGTGCGTTCACCCCTTGTGGTGCGTTCACCCCTTGTGGTGCGTTCACACCCCTTGTGGTGCGTTCACCCCTTGTGGTGCGTTCACCCCTTGTGGTGCGTTCACCCCTTGTGGTGCGTTCACACCCCTTGTGGTGCGTTCACACCCCTTGTGGTGCGTTCACCCCTTGTGGTGCGTTCACACCCCTTGTGGTGCGTTCACCCCTTGTGGTGCGTTCACACCCCTTGTGGTGCGTTCACACCCCTTGTGGTGCGTTCACCCCTTGTGGTGCGTTCACACCCCTTGTGGTGCGTTCACACCCCTTGTGGTGCGTTCACCCCTTGTGGTGCGTTCACCCCTTGTGGTGCGTTCACACCCCTTGTGGTGCGTTCACCCCTTGTGGTGCGTTCACCCCTTGTGGTGCGTTCACACCCCTTGTGGTGCGTTCACACCCCTTGTGGTGCGTTCACCCCTTGTGGTGCGTTCACCCCTTGTGGTGCGTTCACCCCTTGTGGTGCGTTCACCCCTTGTGGTGCGTTCACACCCCTTGTGGTGCGTTCACCCCTTGTGGTGCGTTCACCCCTTGTGGTGCGTTCACACCCCTTGTGGTGCGTTCACCCCTTGTGGTGCGTTCACCCCTTGTGGTGCGTGCACCCCTTGTGGTGCGTTCACCCCTTGTGGTGCGCGAACGCCTTCTAGGGGGTGCGTGACATGAAAAGGGTGGTGGTTTTATGGTGTTATTTAGCACAACCGGCAAAATCCAGTAAACCACTGTTGTAAGGAGATGTATAGAGCAGCTGTGGGAGTATACAGCAGGTGCATGTCTCTCAGTGCAGTGACATTCTGTGATTATTTGCCATAATCATATTTTAAAAATGTATAGTTTTCGGCCAAATACAACGAGACTTAGCGCTGGGGCGTGCGTCAGCTAGGTCAGGAGGTACAGGGGGTGCGTCAGCTAGGTCAGGAGGTACAGGGGGTGCGTCAGCTAGGTCAGGAGGTACAGGGGGTGCGTCAGCTAGGTCAGGAGGTGCAGGGGGTGCGTCAGCTAGGTCAGGAGGTACAGGGGGTGCGTCAGCTAGGTCAGGAGGTACAGGGGGTGCGTCAGCTAGGTCAGGAGGTACAGGGGGTGCGTCAGCTAGGTCAGGAGGTGCAGGGGGTGCGTCAGCTAGGTCAGGAGGTATAGGGGGTGCGTCAGCTAGGTCAGGAGGTACAGGGGGTGCGTCAGCTAGGTCAGGAGGTACAGGGGGTGCACGGCCAATAAAGTTTGGGGACCACTGGTTTAGAGCAAAGAGAGTACAGCCAAGTCTATGGACTTTTAATGTTTGTTTAGGGCACTTTAAACAAACAATGTTTGTATAAACTAGGAGTGATGCGGCCCTCACTTCACACGCCCATATTGATATTAAATACTGTTGTCATAGACTGGCCTCCAAGTATTAGGATTACTAGGATTACTAGGAGTACTAGGAGTACTAGGTAGTACTGAACTAGTACTCTGACAACGTGAAAGACTGACTGACTGACTGACTGACTGACTGACAGACATCGTACCTTGATGCCTCGTGCAGATTGGCCATGTTGAACGCCTGCTGTTGACGGACAGCCTTCACTTCGTCTATCGGGGACACAAAGGCGGGATCACCGTCGTGGTCGCTGTCCTCCTCATTGGTCGCTGGCCGCGTCACTCTCTGAGGGGGCGGGACAGCTTCATAACTCACAGCGTAGTCGTCGTCAGACCCCTCCTCTTCCTCCTACCATGTTAGAACAAGAAAGTCATACTTCATATCAAGGAATATTGTCTGTGTGGCGTGCGTGCGTTCGTGCGTGCGTGCGTGCGTGCGTGCGTGCGTGCGTGCGTGCGTGCGTGCGTGCGTGCGTGCGTGCGTGCGTGCGTGCGCCTTACTATGATGGTAAAAGTAGGGCTGGCACACAGCAGGCGTTTGATCATCTGGTATCTGTCATACAGAGACTTGACCAGGCTGTCAGGCTGCTTAGAACCCTGAGCGAGGAGAGAGAGAGAGAGAGAGAGAGCACAGGTACAGTATGTGAGAGAGAGAGAGAGAGAGAGAGAGCACAGGTACAGTATGTGAGAGAGAGAGAGAGAGAGAGAGAGCACAGGTACAGTATGTGAGAGAGAGAGAGAGCACAGGTACAGTATGTGAGACCGGTCCGGCAGGCAAGTGCATTTGGTCTTCATTAAATATTATTGGCTATTCATGAAGG
This sequence comes from Electrona antarctica, assembly GCF_951216825.1. Classification (NCBI taxonomy): domain Eukaryota; kingdom Metazoa; phylum Chordata; class Actinopteri; order Myctophiformes; family Myctophidae; genus Electrona; species Electrona antarctica. The sequence goes on from NW_027638702.1 coordinate 135,790, forward strand.
ACAATGCCACTAGCAGCCATGCACTCATTCCGTTTATTGACTGGATATAACATGAATTTGTTCTACAAGAGAGAGTAAGCATTTACTTTTCGGGTAGAAGACGGCCTGTACTGAGACCTTAGTGTGACTGTCAACCCCTGGATAACATGTTAGAACATTGGTTTTCAACCCTTTTCATATCAAGGGCCATTATTTATTCTGCATTTGAGCCACCGCGGACAACCATTTGATGACATTTAGCCTCTCAGACCCAAAAATAAAGATGATTTAGTTATCGTTGGATAAGATTTTGTCCACAATTCCATGCTGTATTGATGTTGTACCATAGGAGACAACAGGCAAACAAGACTTCTTGTAAATTAAGGAACGCAGATCTTTAACAATAATTTAACTCTTGAGAGCGTAACATGAATCCAAATGGACCCTTGCGGGTCCATTTGGTTCATTGTTCACCCTGTGTAGGGTTTCATTTTTAAGAGTTAAAGGTCTATAAGGGTCCATTTGGTTACTAACTCTCCATCATTTAGCTGGGGACCACCTGGGCCTACGGGTTAGATTTGAGGTTCCCAAGGTCGCAGAAAGACGATCACGACGATCGTCTCGTTGCCGCGATCGCAGAGATATAAGGCCCACCCCGAACAGACTTACGATCATCGACGTAGGCGCACGTGAACGTCAAACCTTTGCTTCTGTAGAACGCCACAACGGTAAGGCCTGATTCCGGTCTGATTTTCGGATATGTTATAGAGCTCCCAGAGACGCACGCGTGGAACTGTAGTACGTCCTCGGGCGACCTTTCTAGTCGACATGGCGCGCGCGAACGTTCCACTACACCGAGTGGCGCGCTACGAGCTTGTAGATCTGCTATTTAAAACATTTGCTTCTGTAGAACGCCACAACGGTAAGGCCTTCCGGTCTGATTCTCGGATATGTTATAGAGCTCCCCGAGACGCACGCGTGGAACTGTAGTACGTCCTCGGGCGACCTTTCTAGTCGACATGGCGGGCGCGAACGTTCCACTACACAGAGTGGCGCGCTACGAGCTTGTAGATCTGCTATTTAAAACCTTTGCTTCTGTAGAACGCCACAACGGTAAGGCCTTCCGGTCTGATTTACGGATATGTTATAGAGCTCCCAGAGACGCACGCGTGGAACTGTAGTACGTCCTCGGGCGACCTTTCTAGTCGACATGGCGCGCGCGAACGTTCCACTACACAGAGTGGCGCGCTACGAGCTTGTAGATCTGCTATTTAAAACCTTTGCTTCTGTAGAACGCCACAACGGTAAGGCCTTCCGGTCTGATTTACGGATGTTATAGAGCTCCCAGAGACGCACACGTGGAACTGTAGTACGTCCTCGGGCGACCTTTCTAGTCGACATGGCGGGCACGAACGTTCCACTACACAGAGTGGCGCGCTACGAGCTTGTAGATCTGCTATTTAAAACCTTTGCTTCTGTAGAACGCCACAACGGTAAGGCCTTCCGGTCTGATTTACGGATATGTTATAGAGCTCCCAGAGACGCACGCGTGGAACTGTAGTACGTCTTCGGGCGACCTTTCTAGTCGACATGGCAGGCGCGAACGTTCCACTACACAGAGTGGCGCGCTACGAGCTTGTAGATCTGCTATTTAAAACCTTTGCTTCTGTAGAACGCCACAACGGTAAGGCCTTCCGGTCTGATTTTCGGATATGTTATAGAGCCCAGCAACACCGGCCGACACCTCCAAGGCTTCCTGGGTGATGGCGAGGAGGAGGAGGAGGGCTGCCACGTCACCTCACAGTCCAACTGTCTGTATGTACGCCTCTGCTGTGCCTGAGGGAGGCGCGCGCGCACACACACACACTCACCTGCCCAGGCCATTGATGCCAGACGACCCTCGGGCCAGGCACTGCAGCCTCAGCCTCTCCACGGGATCTGAACTCACACACAGACGTCTCTTGGCGTCCAGCGCCATCTCTCGGTCGTGCCTCGACGTCCTGGCCATGGCTGAACACACAGAGCACATTAATATAATGTGTAACATTATAGTGGATGCAGTTAGCTTAATGCTAATTCCGATTAGCATAGTTAGCTTCTTATCCATGCTACAGTACTTATACCATATCACTCATTTAGTCCGTTTTTAGATCAATAATAAACATTACTGTATTCTGGTGACTGGTTTAGCACAATACAAACTCGGACTCATTACATAACATGCAAATCACACCACCACTCAATATAAAAATAAAACGTTGTCTTATGAAGCAGCATATACTTTGTTTACATTCAGACCCATGGCTTTGTACAACTACTGGCCAAAGTTGAATAATACATGTTCATATTGTTGGAGAGGATTTGAAAGGACTGTAATATATGGACTAGTTCTGTGTTAGTTGTAAGTCATTCGCCCCCGGGGCGTCGGTCAGAACACACTGGACAGGAGAGTGAAGGGGGTTTATGGTAGTTTACTGTATAGTTGTAGGCACAGGCATACAGGCATGGCAATGTGGTGGTATACAGCACTGAGTGCGTGTCAATGTGTGGTTTCTGCAATAAATACAGACAAACAATAATAAGTACGAGTACAGAATTACCATACACTATAACAGGATACTGGAGCACATTAATATCATCATAACATTAGTACACACTACACCTTTCCATGTAAGCTGCCCAATAAGATCAACCATGTATCAATGACTCCATTAATAAGTCTCTGCGGCCCAAATCTGCACTAAATTGGCTTAATTGAACATCAAAGGGCCGACCGCAGCTGCGGGACGTTGCACAATGGCGGCGCCCGTGATATACACATGACCAAACAATTCACAGACCTAACGTGCTGAACACGGAGCTTAACATATACATACACGTCGGTTCTTCCTAAATGCACTCTCCTACATGTTACGGAAACATAGGGAAATATAATGAAGTGACGTGCCGAAGGCACGCAATGTAGGACATTGAATGAAGGAACCAAGTAATCAATCACTGTCACTCAAACCAGCGACGGACTAAACACACAGAAACAGCAGTGACTAAACAGCATACAGAGATGACAGTCAGCAGGCATCACTGAACTAAACAATACACTTACAGTAGTCAAAGACGCACACTGGCACTGCAGTGCTGCACAATGAAGAAAGAATTAGGAGACGAGTGAACTTGTGAGACTTGCATTCACCACTCCGCTCTGACTGGAATAATGACACACAATGCATTGCGCACTTAAGGTGGCAGGTACATGTTGCGCTGAACAGTTCTTAAGGTGGTAATCTTTGGAACCTTTCTAACACATATAGTTGTAAAACATTCACCATAAAAGCCAAAATCGCGACAGAGTCAGCTATTCATTACTAACTATTTCACAGACCTTGATGTGACTGTTAGCTGTGATAAAGTAAAGTAAACAAAGTGATGATGAATGACACGACACGAAACACACACACACGTAGGCTGTAGCTCTTCTCACAACATTGACGACACAGGTCGGTTCTTTATAAACGGGCATTTATTGGGCATTCTTCTCATCCCTCTGCTGTTCCATGCCGTGAGAACTATGTTCACACAAAATAATAAACACATAAACAATCAACAAATTACGTCGCAATACATAATATTGATCAAACAAAGAAATACAAAACATGTAGAAATGCGCGATGCGCAGGTGAACGTGTCCGTCAAAACACCACAATACAACACAACAAAGATAACTCTCAAATAATAATACCTCGTTGGCCGCTTGTTGTGTAAAGAGGTTCTTGATGCTTCTTGAGTTTCATACAGTCCTTTGAATGTCCTTTTGACCGTGTTTAATAACTTTAAACAGTTCAAACACACTACTCTGCTGCGAGTGTGCTTCCTTGTGCAGACCAGAGTCTGAATGAGTGAGAGAAATGTTTGTACCACCTGTGTGCAATGCCAGGCAATCATGGTCCAGTGTTGCTACTGACAGACAGGGAACTTGGTTCTGCCTCAGAAAGTTATCATCACAAAATGTTTACATTTTTAACCTCATATGAAATCAATTATGAACCACATATTTATTATTGTATCATGACATTATTATGAATTATGCTTTATGAACTTATGACCATGAATTGTTGTATTTTAGCTATTTTAGTCTTTTTAAAGTAAGCATTTTAATAGCAGCACTTACATAGGAAGTCAGAGAAACGAATCAAAGAAAAGACCGTCATCTGCCAGTGGAATTCAGAACAGCGCCACAGCCCATCCACATGTATGAAGGCATATGCCTCTCCCCTCCTCTCCTCTCCTCTCTTTTTGAATGAACAGACAAAACACAAAACACAACATGTTCATTAATGTTATTCTTCACAAACTAGACATTTTATTCATATTTAGAAAATGCAGAATCCAATGGCGTCGGTCTGGGCTCTCCACGCCGTTTGCAAAGGTCAATGGTCAGCAAAAAGACTGCCTCCTCTCTCCCCTCTCTCCACAGAAGTGAAAACAGACAAAACACACCTTTAAAATATGTTCCCTAACCCTATTCTTCGCAAACGAGACATTTTATTCATATTTAGAGCGTCCCAAATTCAATGGGGCCGGTCTCGACTTTCCAGGACATTTGCAAAGGTCAATGGTCAGCAAAAAGACTGCAACGGTGACCCTTTGGGCCAAATTCTTAAAAAAACGGGGTGATATATATTTTTAAAAATATGTAAGAACCTCCAATATCCATATTCAGGTCATGTCGAATCCAATGGAACCGGTCTCGAATTTCCACGACGTTTGCAAAGGTCAAAGGTCAGCCGAAAGACTGCCACGGTGACCTTTGGGCCAAATGCCTTAACAATTAAGTGATAGATATTTTTTTAAATATGTAACACCCCCGAATATCCATATTCAGGCCATGGCGAATAAAATGGCGTTGGTCGCGATTTTGTGGGACTCTTACAAGCGTCCGATAAAGGGAACTACACTGCAATGCTAGGCCTCGGGTCAGATTTGAGGTTCCCGAGGTCGCAGAAAAAAACTCAGACCATCACGAAGATCGGCTCGTCGCCGCGATCGCAGAGGTGTTCGGCCCATCCCGAACAGACTTACGATCGTCGTCGTAGGCGCGCGTGAACGTCAAACTTTGAAATGATTTTCGGATATGTTATAGAGCTCCCGGAGACGCACGCATGGATCTGTAGAACGTCCTCGGGCGACCTTTCTAAGAGGCACGGTCTCGTTTCACTTTTTCAGCCAGGACGCTGTTAGAGTCTATGGGTCTATGACGTGTCTGCATGCACAGAGCCAAAGTGAAGGACGTTTTGTACGACTGTCGGAGGCGTACGTCCGAGACACCTAACCGTTCGTCTCGGCTGGCTCTCCGACATATCCGAACGTCGGACCGTGATGTTTTATCGTTGGCGCGTTGTAGCGCGTCAAAGTCGGCAATTTGTAGGCGTTCGTTCAAGGCTACCGCCGCGGCCGTATGTCCGTTTGGCCCGAAACCTATACGGCTGCGATCGGGGCCGCGACCCGGCCGCGGTGATGGTCTCGGATTTGTTCTGCGACTTTTGAGACTTTTCTCGCTAACTTACTTTGTGGGAGCAGTTTATGCTAATGAAGGGCGTGGTTCCGGCTACTTTGTGGGTGTGGGTTATGCAAATTTGATGGGCGTGGTTTCGGCTACTTTGTGGGTGTGGTATATGCAAATTAGTGGGTGTCACTTATGTAAATTAGTGGGTGTCACCCCGCCTACTTTGTGGGAGTGGTTTATGCAAATGAAGGGTGTGGTTCCTGCTACTTTGTGGGTGTGGGCTATGCAAATTAGTTGGTCATTATGCAAATGAGTGGGTGTCGCCCGCCTACATTGTTGGAGCGGTTTATGCAAATGAAGGGCGTGTTTCGGCTACTTTGTGGGATTGGCTTATGCAAATGATGGGGAGTGGTATGCAAATGAAGGGGCGTGGTATGCAAATGAAGGGGAGTGGTATGCAAATGAAGGTGCGTGGTATGCAAATGAAGGGGAGTGGTATGCAAATGAAGGGGCATGGTTCCGGCTACTTTGTGGGATTAGTTTATGCAAATGAAGGTGCGTGGTATGCAAATGAAGGGGAGTGGTATGCAAATGAAGGGGAGTGGTATGCAGATGAAGGTGCGTGGTATGCAAATGAAGGGGAGTGGTATGCAAATGAAGGGCATGTTTCGGCTACTTTGTGGGATTAGTTTATGCAAATGAAGGGGTGTGGTATGCAAATGAAGGGGTGTGGTATGCAAATGAAGGGGAGTGGTATGCAAATGAAGGGGCATGGTTCCGGCTACTTTGTGGGATTAGTTTATGCAAATGAAGGTGCGTGGTATGCAAATGAAGGGGCATGGTTCCGGCTACTTTGTGGGATTATCTTATGCAAATGAAGGTGCGTGGTATGCAAATGAAGGTGCGTGGTATGCAAATGAAGGGGAGTGGTATGCAAATGAAGGGGAGTGGTATGCAAATGAAGGGCGTGTTTCGGCTACTTTGTGGGATTTGCTTATGCAAATTAAGGGGATTGGTATGCAAATGAAGGGGCATGGTTCCGGCTACTTTGTGGGATTAGTTTATTACGCCCCCTGCATACCAAGTAGCTGAAACACGCCCTTCATTTGCATACCACTCCCCTTCATTTGCATACCACGCACCTTCATTTGCATACCACGCACCTTCATTTGCATACCATGCCCCTTCATTTGCATACTACTCCCCTTCATTTGCATACCACGCACCTTCATTTGTATAAACTAATCCCACAAAGTAGCCGGAACCATGCCCCTTCATTTGCATACTACGCCCCTTCATTTGCATAAGCCGATCGCACAAAGTAGCCGAAACACGCCCTTCATTTGCATACCACGCACCTTCATTTGCATACTACGCCCCTTCATTTGCATAAACTAATCCCACAAAGTAGCCAAAACACGCCCTTCATTTGCATACCATGCCCCTTCATTTGCATACCACGCACCTTCATTTGCATACTACTCCCCTTCATTTGCATACCACTCCCCTTCATTTGCATACCACTCCCCTTCATTTGCATACTACGCCCCTTCATTTGCATAAGCCGATCCCACAAAGTAACCGAAACACGCCCTTCATTTGAATACCACTCCCCTTCATTTGCATACCATGCCCCTTCATTTGCATACCATGCCCCTTCATTTGCATACCACTCCCCTGCATTTGCATACCATGCCCCTTCATTTGCATACCACTCCCCTTCATTTGCATACTACGCCCCATCATTTGCATACCACGCACCTTCATTTGCATAAACTAATCCCACAAAGTAGCCGGAACCATGCCCCTTCATTTGCATACCACTCCCCTTCATTTGCATACCATGCCCCTTCATTTGCATACCACTCCCCTTCATTTGCATACTACGCCCCTTAATTTGCATAAGCCGCTCCCACAAAGTAGCCGAAACACGCCCTTCATTTGCATACTACTCCCCTTAATTTGCATACCACGCACCTTCATTTGTATAAACTAATCCCACAAAGTAGCCGGAACCATGCCCCTTCATTTGCATACTACGCCCCTTCATTTGCATAAGCCGATCGCACAAAGTAGCCGAAACACGCCCTTCATTTGCATACCATGCCCCTTCATTTGCATACCACGCACCTTCATTTGCATACTACTCCCCTTCATTTGCATACCATGTCCCTTCATTTGCATACCATAACCCTTCATTTGCATACCACTCCCCTTCATTTGCATACCACGCACCGTCATTTGCATAAACGAATCCCACAAAGTAGCCGAAACACGCCCTTCATTTGCATACCACTCCCCTTCATTTGCATACCACGCCCCTTCATTTGCATACTACGCCCCTTCATTTGCATAAGCCGATCCCATAAAGTAGCCGAAACACGCCCTTCATTTGCATACCACTCCCCTTCATTTGCATACCACGCCCCTTCATTTGCATACCATGCCCCTTCATTTGCATACCACTCCCCTTCATTTGCATACTACGCCCCTTAATTTGCATAAGCCGCTCCCACAAAGTAGCCGAAACACGCCCTTCATTTGCATACTACTCCCCTTAATTTGCATACCACGCACCTTCATTTGTATAAACTAATCCCACAAAGTAGCCGGAACCATGCCCCTTCATTTGCATACTACGCCCCTTCATTTGCATAAGCCGATCGCACAAAGTAGCCGAAACACGCCCTTCATTTGCATACCATGCCCCTTCATTTGCATACCACTCCCCTGCATTTGCATACTACGCCCCTTCATTTGCATAAACTAATCCCACAAAGTAGCCGAAACACGCCCTTCATTTGCATACCATGCCCCTTCATTTGCATACCACTCCCCTTCATTTGCATACTACGCCCCTTAATTTGCATAAGCCGCTCCCACAAAGTAGCCGAAACACGCCCTTCATTTGCATACTACTCCCCTTAATTTGCATACCACGCACCTTCATTTGTATAAACTAATCCCACAAAGTAGCCGGAACCATGCCCCTTCATTTGCATACTACGCCCCTTCATTTGCATAAGCCGATCGCACAAAGTAGCCGAAACACGCCCTTCATTTGCATACCATGCCCCTTCATTTGCATACCACTCCCCTGCATTTGCATACTACGCCCCTTCATTTGCATAAACTAATCCCACAAAGTAGCCGAAACACGCCCTTCATTTGCATACCACGCCCCTTCATTTGCATACCACACCCTTCATTTGCATAAGCCAATCCCACAAAGTAGCCGAAACACGCCCTTCATTTGCATAAGCCACTCCCGCAAAGTAGTCGAAACCACACCCACAAAGCAGGTGGGACGCAGCCTACTTATTTGCATAAGCAAAATGTGAGGTGTGTGTGTGTGTGTGTGTGTGTGTAGTAGTAGTAGTAGTAGTAGTAGTAGTAGTAGTACAACATACGAGATGATGCCTGATCTTCTGACATCCATAGTTGGTTGACTGGATGGCGTTGTCCTCACCTGGAGAGAAATGCCCCCGGAAATATGATCCATCCATCCATCCATCCATCCATCCATCCATCCATTCATTCATTCATTTATTTATTTATTTATTTATTTATTCATTCATTCATTCATTCATTCATTCATTCATTCATTCATTCATTCATTCATTCCCCCCGGAAATAAATAAATAAACAAGGATAATCATCCATCCATGTGTGACTTGTTTGACACACATCATGTCATGTCATGTCATGTCTGTCTATAGCAAGAGGTGGGGGGGGGGGGGGGGGGGCAGACAGCACTAATATAATAAACAAACGTGAACGGAGCACTGCTGCCAACATAGTACACGCATATAGTGGCCATACTGGCATAGTCACCATAGCCTGGTCAAGGTTTCCCCTTGGTGGACGTGTCATTTCCAACTATTGCCAGCGCGTCCGGGACGGCGGCCCGGTTCGAACGAGATTCCCCCCGTCCGAAACGGACAAGGGACGGCCGAGATAGGGCCGGGGACCCCCGCGGACCCCCTCCGCGGACCCCCGGCGGACCCCCGGCCCTATGGAGGGGCCGGGATTGATTTATCCTTAGTCCTTGTCTTGACTTTTGACTTGTTGACTAAAAGGTAAAGTGTGATTTATTTTTGATTTATCTCAGTCCTTTGACTAAAAGGTAAAGTGTGATTTATTTGGATTTATCCTTATTATTGTGAAAGATGTCCCCCAAATGTAAATTATTAATTTATTATTATTATTTTAATAATTATTATAAATGTGCAAAAAAAATATATATAATTTATTTTACATGATTTCCTCTGATGAGTCCTAGTAGTAAAAAGTAGTAGTAAGGTTGAAATCGTTTTTTTGCAAGTAGAAATTAATCCGGGTTTTACAGGGTTAGTCATTCATTCATTCATTCATTCATTCCCCCCGGAAATAAATAAATAAACACGGCTAATCATCCATCCATGTGTGACAATTGTTTGACACACATCATGTCATGTCATGTCTATCTATAGCAAGAGGTGGAATTGCGTCAGATCTTCTACACAAAGCAAAACAAAAGGGAGCAGTGCACCACCCTGTGGCAACAACTGGCACTGCTGACTGTTACAAATTGACAGAGTGGATTATCTTGGATTACGTCCGCCAACATACATTCCAATAGTACATTTACTTGACTAAAAGGTAAAGAGTGATTTATTTTGATTTATTTATTCTGGATCCTTAGTCCTTGGTCCGAGGTCACGAATCTTGACTTGTCTCGAACCAGCGTCTTCTCACACCATCAGCAACTGCCAGAACCACTGAGCCATCGTGGAATACTCTTAACCATGGATTTGGGGTAATTTTATCTTTTAGTTTTTTTGGAAGGGAAGACAAAAATAAATAAAGTCTATTTTACCAATGCAAAGGGTGAAATATTGTCATAATGTACGTTGTGTTTGTTTTGGAAAGGAAAAAGGGTTTTAATGTACTTTTTACTGACGTTAGGGTAGAGTTTGTTTTAACAGTACAGGACTCTCTCTCTCACACACACACCAGAGACTGGCAGCTGATTGGCTCATTCAGGGTTGCCAGGTTGGTGGCTGTCAGGTTGTCTAATGCCTGCTGCCTTGTGTGTGTGTGTGTGTGTGTGTGTGTGTGTGTGTGTGTGTGTGTGTGTGTGTGTGTGTGTGAACCAGCTACACTGGCATTTAAACACATTCATATTGTAACTGTTGCCACTATAGGTGATATAGTTTGCTTTATTCCTAAAAGGTCCAAGTTCATAATGAAGAAGTTCATAATTAAGTCACATTTACGTTTAAAACATTATTTCATGTATTTGTGTCAAGTTGTAATGCTTTTATTTTGAAGAGTCAAAGTCATGTTCCGTGTCTCGTTTGGTCTGCTCATGTAAATTGGGTACACAGGTTGCTAGCAGCAGCAGGTTGCAGCAGCTCCTTTTGCACTGGTCACACAAAGAGACTAAGTTACAAGAGACTGTCATAAGAAAGGTTATAAGGACCTAAGACTGAAGAGATTCCCTTCTTTGTTATTTGCACGCAGCAGCCAACGAGGTATTTGTTGTTTGTTTTATGTCTGTATTTTACTTTGGTAAAATCTTTGCATCTACATGCTGTGCATGTCATGTCGTATTTATGTTAATTGTAACGTGCTTGTTTTATTGTATTGTGTATAGTTTTCACGGTGAATTTGGAGGATCCACAAGTCTTCAAATAAATCACTTTCAAGGAAACCACTTGTGTCTGTCTGTGCTCGGAGGGAGTTACACATATAATATGACAGCACCACACACACACACACACACACACACACACACACACACACCGAGGCATTGCCTAAAACACATTAAAACACTCAAACATTCCAGGTGACTAAAATGTGACTAAATGAAAACTATTCAAGGGACTGAAATGAGTTTGCTGCCAAAAACACAACACTGCATGATGTCATTTCCCCAGAGAGCAGACACGGTCCCCACAGGACAGGTCAGGTCAAAGGTCATTCCGACTGACTGACAGACAGACAGACAGAGAGTCAGTCGGTCAGAAACTCAGCTAGTCACTCGATTGATTCATTTACAAACACACAAGTTGTGTGTTTGTGTGTGTGTGTGTGTGTGTGTGTGCGCGCTCGCGCGTAAATGGTGCATTTATATAGCGCCTTTATCCAAGGCGCTTTACATAGATTGTGCATTACATTCACACATTCATACACCGATTTCGGCGGAAGCCATGCAAGGTAACAACCAGCACATCGGGAGCAATTTGGGGTTCAGTGTCTTGCCCAAGGACACTTCGACATGAGGAGCCGGGATTCCAACCGCCGACCCATGGATCATTGGACGACCTGCTCTACCTCCTGAGCCACAGCCGCCCCATACGCCGCGCGTATGTGTGTCAAGACATTTTATTAGCAACTACACACACCTGTTGCAAGGTCCCCTTTTGGTGTTTTAAACGTTTACTGGGGACCCCCTGGAAATCCCACAAGGGCCCCTGGTGGTCCACGGACCCCGAATTGAGGAGCACTGGCATACATTCTAAGCATTTATGCTCAGTTAGCTTTTATAAATGTCACTTTAAACGTGAAAACAGACTGCGCTGCTGTCTAGTCATGTGCAAACCATTGTGATGTTGCATTACCTACGTTTACTGGGGACCCCCTGGACAACCCCCAAGGGCCCCTGGGGGGTCACCGGACCCCGAATTGAGAAGCACTGGCATACATTCTAAGCATTTATGCTCAGTTAGCTTTTATAAATGTCACTTTAAACGTGAAAACAGACTTCGCTGCTGTCTAGTCGTGTTCAAACCATTGTGATGTTGCATTACCTACGTTTACTGGGGACCCCCTGGACAACCCCCAAGGGCCCCTGGGGGTCACCGGACCCTGAATTGAGAAGCACTGGCATACATTCTAAGACAGACATGTCTGTCTGTCTAAAATAGCAGATCTACAAGCGCGTAGCGCGGCACCGAGTGCCGCGCTACGAGCTTGTAGGTCTGCTATTTTGGGGGCCACTGTCTGTCTGTCTGTCTGTCTGTCTAAAATAGCAGATCTACAAGCTCGTAGCGCGGCACCGAGTGCCGCGCTACGAGCTTGTAGGTCTGCTATTTTTGGGGGCCAATGTGTGTCTGTCTGTCTGTCTGTCTGTCTGACAATCTGTCTTGTCTGTCTGTCTGTCTAAAATAGCAGATCTACAAGCTCGTAGCGCGGCACCGAGTGCCGCGCTACGAGCTTGTAGGTCTGCTATTTTTGGGGGCCACTGTCTGTCTGTCTAACAATCTGTCTTGTCTGTCTGTCTGTCTGTCTGTCTGTCTGTCTAAAATAGCAGATCTACAAGCTCGTAAGTGCCGCGCTATGAGCTTGTAGATCTGCTATTTTTCAATAGCTAAAGCATAACATAATGCTAACACCAAAAGGGGTTCCCGCCCAGAATGGGTTAATATTCGGGCCTGCCAACCTGCACATCGGGAGTAATTAGGGGTTCAGAGTCTTGCTCAAAGACACTTCGACACCAACTCTGGGGGAGCCCAGTATCAAACTAGGAACCTTGCAGTTCACCATCAGTCCCCTCTACCGGCCACTCTACCCCTAGGCCACTGCCGCCCCAGTAGTAAGCCTATGAATATTGTCTGATGAACCAATTAAAAAAGTCTACCAACAGAACCTAGTAAATTCACACTTTTTGGGCATGCTGTGGCCAAGTCCTAAACCAGACTTCATATCCAGGAACTTGGAGGAAATGCTACCATTTCCCTCTGTACTCCAGGACCTGGCTAAGATATGTATGCACTTCATTTAGCAGAGAATATCTCAACTGTTCTTGGCTAATATGACCGCTGCAAACAACTTAGGAACTGTGAAAAATACCCGGAAATGACCACACCAGACGGCTACTTCAAACATGGCTCTATCTTCTAAACTGTTTGTGCGACAGATTTCCTGAGATGCTCAAAATGTTCAGAATACTCAGAATACAATAGACCATTATGCACACGGCGGTCATCTTTCCACAAGTTAATGGCAGGGTGGAAACTAGCCGCAATTTGCCATTGACCGCCTATACGTACATCCAAACAGACAAAGTCCTATCTAATTGTATTAAATTATGTCAAACTCACTAACATTGCAGCTGTACGAAAAGCTTGAATGATGCTCTTTCTATCTGCAAAGTGTTTGTTTCATAAAAATCCACCATAATCTTAACCCATTCTGGGCGGGAACCCCTTTTGGTGTTTTAAGCATTATGTTATACTTTAGCTATTGAAAAATAGCAGATCTTATCCTGTGTTTGATAAACTTTCAGAGTGAACGTTTTTAACTCAAATCTTTGCTTCTGAGGGGGTCCCTGCCTGGCCCTGGAACAACATATTTTCAGATGGGGGTCGGTGGCCAATTACATATCTTTTTTGGGGTCCTTGACATGAAACTTTTTTAACACAACTGACATAGAAACATGGGTTTTTCACAGAACTGTCAGGATTTAGAAGACATTTGTAGAATCGATGGTAGGTCTAACTGGGTTAATAAGGCCGGTTCAATGCAGGTTTGATGTTATGAAATATCGTTACGCACGTTTGCACTGTTTTTCTCCATGCGTCTGCATTCGCATTGGAATGTTTCATGCTGCAGCAGGTGCAGGGTTCCCTTGCTTGCTTTTGCAGGCATATACTGTGGAAATGTCTTATTAACCCTATAGTGTCCTCATTCTGGGGCGAACATTCAGCAAAGATATCCAATCTAAGATATGTAGCAGCAATCGTATCTACAGCTAAAGGATTGAGGGGAAAAGGTGAGCTTGTGGATCAGATTTCAAGGAGATTTGGTGTAGAGGGGAAAAAGGAGTGGACCAAGTATAGAGCCCTGGGAGCCCCAGGTCATCTAAACTAATATTACTAATAGGCCTACTGTATATTACTAGCACATTTTAAGTGGTTGTACTAGTAGATGTCAGTTCCAAGACAATAACGCATTATGTTTTCTGCATATTGGTCAGAAAATATAGTCTGGGTTCCAGCCTCATTTGCTGCGTTCTGCGGATCTGAAGGGAAGTTGTATTTATACAACGCAGTTTCGGGAGAAGAGACCTCCTTCCGCTTGACCTTAACCACTCCTCCCTCCTTATCAACCACTCCTCCCTCCTTATCAACAACTCCTCCCTCCTTATCAACCACTCCTCCCTCCTTATCAACAACTCCTCCCTCCTTATCAACCACTCCTCCCTCCTTATCAACCACTCCTCCCTCCTTATCAACAACTCCTCCCTCCTTATCAACCACTCCTCCCTCCTTATCAACAACTCCTCCCTCCTTATCAACAACTCCTCCCTCCTTATCAACCACTCCTCCCTCCTTATCAACAACTCCTCCCTCCTTATCAACAACTCCTCCCTCCTTATCAACCACTCCTCCCTCCTTATCAACCACTCCTCCCTCATTATCAACAACTTAATTTTTCAGAAAGTATTTATTTAAAGGTCTTAAGCTCGGCCCGTGACAATAAAGTACTATAGACGAATAACAGTTTAAGTCCAAATTTTATTCTGACCCCTCCCCGAAAAGGCCTCGTTGTCCTGACCCCTTATCCACCATTTATACATTATGGATAATTAGTGTGGACAAAAAAATATTTTGATGCTTTAATTAGAAAGTTAGAGGTTTTCCTCTTTCAAATGATTTGTTCGGCCCAAATAATTGCGTTTATTGTCATGATTTGTCAGGAGTCGAGTTGGCCTTATCTTGTCCGAGGCATAAAGGTCTTTAAATAAATACTTTCTGAAACGTCTATGGGAAAAATGAATGGGAAATTCATTCGTCGTTCTGAAAGGGGGCGGGACTGCGACGCTCAATAATTAGGGGTTCAGTGTCTTGCTCAAGGACACAAGAGGAGTCGGAGTTCGAACCAGGAACCGTCTTCTTCCCAAACGGTCACTCTACCTCCTGAGCAACCGCCACAGTGCCGTCAAAGTGGCAGCGGTGTGATTTCATTCTTTTGTTTCCTTCCTTTTTGTCTGTATTGTTTTTTTTTGTGGTTTTCGCCTTTATTTTATATTTTTTATGGAGGGACAGACAGTAGGCTGACAGGAAATGGGGAGGATGAGGGGGATGACATGCAGTAAAGGCCGTCTGGATCGGGAGTCGAACCCACGGCACACTGCCAGACTGGGTTACCAGCCAAGGTGCCTGGACCATTGAGCCATGGCCCAGGCCTTTTGTCTGTATTGTTGATTGAATGTTTCATTTTCCTTACTAATATACTAAAAGAGTTCCTTTTGTTAATACAACATATAATAAACAGTAAACACGATACGAGACGTAGTTTAGCAAAAATATTTATTTTCAACTTTTGTGTTTACAAAATTACAGAAGGAAAGAGAATTGCACGATGCGAGAAGACACTGTCAGGGAATGCAATATTTGAAGACTGTAATTCTCTCAGGCAAAATCAACACAATAGAGACGTCGAACCCAACGAGGCGTGCTCTGAAACCAAACATTCGACAGCTCAAGGTGGAGGACCACAAGCATGACTTCACTCCTAATCTTAAAGATGGAGTGCCGTGATTTTTGTATTAATATTTCCAGTTTTCCATGTGTTTATGAGGTGACGGTACTTCATAAGACCCCTTGGTGTGGTTGTTATGTGCAATGATGTCTTCCCCTTTGTATTTAGGGTTTCTTCCTGGAGGCTGAAACCTTGACAGTCAAACTGTGATATAGTGACATCACAATATCATCCCCCTCCCCTAACCCCTCCCCCTTTATCATACAACCACAGCTGTGGGTGTGGCTTCGGTTCAGGTGGATCACCGCCCACCAGGCAAACCAGGCATACTTAATTAACTGGTGGGCGTGTCCACATAAAAATGGCATTTTAACAAATACTGTACACTTTTTTTTTGAAAAAAAACAATCTTCCTCCTTAATAATAATAATAATACCTGATAATCATGTTTTAGGGTGGGGGAAAAAATCACAGCACTCCATCTTTAAAGGACAGTTGTAGTTGCAACAAAGATTGTTGGATTCATTCATGAATCCACTTCAATACACTGTCAGCAGTTACACTGACTTTGTTTTCAAAAATGCATGTTGTTTTGTTTTTTTGGTCAGTAGAAAGAACACAAAATCTCCTTGTATACACTGACACCACGGCGCCTCAAACTGTGACTCCGCCCACAACCGGGGGAAGTTGTGATTTGCGCTCGTTCACTGCAATGCAATTTGCGGCATTTTCAAAACAATATTGAGCAGAGTATAGCGATTATCAAACGTATTTGCAATGCCATACGTTGAAAGATCTGTTGCCCGTGGACAAGGCACGCTATACCTCCGCAAGTTAGATAGCATCGGCATAGATGTTTGTCCGTATGTGATTAAGGATTGGACCAAGTTGCATTGGCAGCCATAGAAAATTCTTACCCCAGGCTAAAACCGGATGTGACGTTTTTGGGTGTTCCTGTCTAGCGTGGTGTCAGTGTGTTTTTGGGCGTTCCTGTCTAGCGTGGTGTCAGTGTGTTTTTGGGTGTTCCTGTCTAGCGTGGTGTCAGTGTGTTTTTGGGCGTTCCTGTCTAGCGTGGTGTCAGTGTATACAGTCCATAAAAAAAGGTTGAAGAATAGGAAGCCTATCAAGACTTACCCTTTGGTGAATGTTTAGAAAGAAAGTTCCACAATTAGGTTATTACCATCACTGGTCCACGGTAGACCATACTTTGGATTACATTACAACATTTGAATGTTTTTTTTTCTGCCGTGTAAAATAACATTTAAATTATATTAGTCACAGTGCAAACAAAAAAAACACAGTACAGTATTTACAAATTGAATTATATATTTGCACACATTTTCACATAGATTTTCAAGTTAAGACTTTGGCTGCTTCACTTTTTACAGCAGAAACAAAAACTAAAATGACAAACATGCAGTGGTGGAAAAAGTACTCAATTGTTTTACTTAAGTAAAAATACCAATACTGCAAATTAGAACTACTTCGTTAAAAGGAAAAGTACGGAATTGAAAATGTACTTGAGTAAAAGTACAAAAGTATCGGCATCAAAATGTACTTAAAGTACTAAAAGTAAAAGTATTCATATTGCAGAATGTCCCATTTCACAAGTTCAAAATGTGTAGAAAACCTATTGAAAATAGCCAATCTACAAGCTCTCAATGCGTCGCAACGCGACGCATTGTGAGCTTGTAGATCGGCTATTTTCAAATGGCCGAAATGTATAGGGTTCAAGTGGTTAATGTATGTTTTCTAATGAAAATTTAAATCGCCAAAGTAGTCCGAGATGTAGTGGAGTAAAAGTAAAAGT
The DNA here is from genome assembly GCF_951216825.1 of Electrona antarctica. Taxonomy (NCBI): domain Eukaryota; kingdom Metazoa; phylum Chordata; class Actinopteri; order Myctophiformes; family Myctophidae; genus Electrona; species Electrona antarctica. The sequence continues at coordinate 153,549 of NW_027638702.1, forward strand.
ACTGGAAATTGGAAATACTCAAGTAAAGTACAAATACCTCAACATTGTACTTAAGTACTTCAGTAATAGTACTTAGTTACTTTCCACCACTGCAAACATGTTAGGATTGGAGAACAGGAGCCTTTTAATGAGCTCTCATTTATGCACACTTGCTAAATTGATATGCTGTGAGCAAATTGCATGTTGTCTGTAGGCCACGAAGAGTAACTGTTTTCTACTCTCAAACTGCCACAGCACTGCATGGTCTGATAGCTGGTTCAGGAAAGTGGTTAAGAGTTTTACGTTGTCACTGTTTTCACCGTTTCCAGAAAACATTCCCTGCATCACCAATGCAGTGACGCAAGCTAAGTGCATGAACATGAAAGGTCCTTTGTTTTTCCTTCCTTTTTGTTTAACAGCCCTGTAAGTTGCTGTTCATTCACCACGTCACAAATGCTGACATTCTCACACACAACATGGTATAGTCTTTACCTCTGGGGTACAAAGACAATTCCTGGACAAGGTTTCCCAAAACAAGTACTTCAAGGCAAAACATAACAGCTTGTATAAGTAACACAACAAACTGACTTTCCTTTGGAACAACGTGGAAACATGCACATTCGCTTCATGCTTGAGAACTGATATCATTGAAAATACAGTGCTGGATTCCATGCATCATCAAATCAGGTTCTAATTTAGACCTAATGGGACACCATGATGATGAATGAATGCAACAAATATGACCAATTGTGGCAGTGAGGGTGTCAGGGACAATAGTAGAACTTTACATGGAACCTTTACATGGAATACAAAAATAAAACATAAAGATGCAATTGCACAAGTCAACGTAATGGCTAAAAAGAATGTCCTTCTTCTTCAACATAAATAAAGTGCCATGTAGTATATCTTACAGCGTAATGGCTAAAAATAATTTCCTTCTTCTTCAACATAAAGTGCCATGTATGTATGTAGTATATCTTAAGATGACGTAAATATAATGTCTCTTTTTGTCTATTAAATGCTTCATGTTGTTTCTTCTTTCCCCCTGTAATAAAACACAATACAATTGGTACATTGCATCTGTGTCCCAAATAGAATCGTCTTAGGAAACAGCTCCTTTTTTAAATACATTATATTACAGTATATTGCACTGACGCAAACGGCCCGGAGTGCTATAAGTGATGAAACCGTAACCAGATGACGTGATTGGTTGGGAGGGATGGTTGGTTCCCGACCAGGGGCGGCCTTAGGAATCTGGAGGCCCGTTTCAAGACCAAATATGAGGCCCCCATATATACCTATGACATAATGATTCTCTTTATACAGGCATATTGAGTTGATACAGGCATATTGATACAAATAGTTTTGACTGTATAATATTGCACGCATTTACGCAGCAACAACACCTCTCCTCGTGCTATCGTCCCTTCACAAGTGTCTCCCCTTTACCTCCCAATGCCGCACCTTTTACCCAGGTTATTAACAGGAAATAGGTTGTAACTTAACGGCGTGGGAGAGAGTGACGCAGCAAATGAGCGAGAGAGAGAGAGAGGGCCAAGGGTGGCGGGGTGGCGGACTGACGCCTGACGGTCAGTTGGAGCTCGGAGGCCCCCCTGAGGGTGGTGGCCCGTTTCAATTGAAGCTGGTGAAACATAACAAAGGCCTCCTATGTTCTCAGCAAGGCCTTGTTGGTCTTAGTTGGTTCAAAGCTCTGTGTACAGTACACTCTGTTAATTGGCATAACAAAGTACATTGGGAGGAAAAAGGGATAACAATTTATTTTTATGGCTACTAAATTAAAGAAGGAGAAGAGACTCGACCATCTTCAGATGTAGAGACCAGATATTCTGGACCCCGTCGAGAGGAGTAGAAACCGGACGCTCTGAACTAGACACGCGGTTGTTATATTATCCAACAACTTTAACATTGAAGTACATTCTCCCGATGCCTTTTGAGAAGGAAGTTGTTTATAAAGACTATATTGTGCTTTCCCCTGCAGGACACAGTGATTGAGATAAAGTGCATTTCGTTGTCCGATCGGCGGCACACATATACACACACACCTAAATCCTAATCGGGTATAAAACGGTTCCTTTTTTTGGTCCACATCTTCTGCATCATGCCGGAATAATGTACAAGTGTTGACATCTGAAATGTTGTTCCAAACAGCACTGACTTCAAGAAAGAAACCCAGAGTAGAAGGGTACAGTAGTAAAGGGGGAAGGTCTTAAAGGATATATTATGTCACTTTTCCCTGTGTTAAAATAACAAAACAAACAAAAAAGAGAATTAAACCTTCCAAGGAAGGGACTGCACACTCTGGGAACAAATTAAGACGGACAACTTACTGCATCATCAGCTTATTTATTAGCACGACGCGTTTCGCCGTGAGCTTCGTCAGGTGCTACAAGAAAAGGTTGATGATGCAGTAAGTTGTCCATCTTTGTTCCCTGACTGTGCAACTATAGACTTGTACCTCCCACGGGTTTCTTTTAATGTGCAGGAGTCCCCTTTTTGTCTCATTTTATATATATATATAGCTTTTAGTGTATATGTTCACAAACAAACACAGGGCAAAGTTACATACTATGTCATGATAATTGTGAGATGGGTGACGGCTGATTGAAGCAGACACACCTGGCATAGTGGCATATATAATATATATGTGTCTATTGAGACAGGAGGTCTCTCCACTATTGAAATCATCATAACTGGCTTATTACGAATGTCAGACCTTTATGTTATCAGACAGCATGGTTGGGCTTTCATGCTAAATCTAATCTAACATGATCTAACATGGATAGAAACACGGGGAGAAAGAAATAGGTACGTTTTCTTGCAGGTGTTGGCATGCCGATATAGCAGCAAGCAACGCTGATGTACAATCCAGTGGCCAATGCGGCATCTATGTATACATTATGTCTATGACTAGGGAGAATCAATGTGTACATGTATTAGGACGTTTTGGACCGCTGAGACCTGCCAACAAATCGTTTTAGAGATTCTGAATGTAAAGTTTGAGTATACACACATTCAAGAAATTAATTCTTCATGGAATGTATTTTCTCTGGTCTGATTGGTTTTGGTCTTATGTCAAGGTGGAATGAATGCAAGGGCAGAAGTATGCATATTAAAGTATTCATGTTAGGGCAGGAGATTAAATTGTGTCTTTTTCTTCTCTCTGTCAAGTATAGAAGTGTCGCCTCACAGCTTCCCGCTGGGGACGCTGTGGGCGTGTTCTCTCCTCCGCGTCATCAGCGCCCATATAAGTGGAGTTGGCAAAAGGGCCTTTCTGTGTGGAGTTTGCATGTTCTCCCCGTGTCCCCTAGGGTAGGTACCCTCACAAAGAACATGCAGTAATCCTGATCTCTAAACTGACTCCCCCTGGCCAGCCGGGGCACCTGATGGAGGGGGAAAGGAACTGGTCGGAATAACGTGTTCGCTTCCAACCAGGGAAACTCCCCCCTCATGCATAGAAGGAAGCATGAGGTCAGTCCGTTGCTCTCCCCAGGTTAGCAGAGGGAGTGTAGAGCCCAGGATTACACTAGACAATAATTGACACTGTGTGAAAAAAAAAATTAAAAGAAATCGTGGGATAAGAATTATGAAAAATAAAAATAAAAGTATAGAAGTGTACTTGTGCTCAATGTGAAGGACAGTGTCAAATATACTTGGAGTTCTAGGAATGTCGGTTGGTTCTGAACAATGACAATACTTTCATCACATGCTGCTGTATAGATTCAGGGTTTAGTTTTTTTAGTTGAACTCAACAGTATTCCCCTGACCTCATGTCCTCATCCCGTGTGACCTCATGTCCTCATCCCGTGTGACCTCATGTCCTCATCCCGTAAGTGTGACAGATTATTTTTCTGTTACAATATGAAAATGGAGCCGAAACAAAGGTGATTCGTGGATATTCAAACAACGCATAGGCTACTCACACACAGGTACTACGGTGACGAGTTGGACAACGTCTGACCAAGCATCAGACGTTCGTTCGACGCGACAGGCTCCTCTGACTCATGTCAGTCGACGTGAGTCAGAGTGCTCGGCACGGGCACTCCCTCGCTAGTGCCTCGTTTGGGTGTGCCTTTGTCCGTACGCGGACAAAATGTGTCCGTGGCAAAGACTTGGTTTTGTCTGTGGCAAATGTTTAGATTTTCTTTTTAACACACCATTATAATGTTTTTATCATAAGACCCAGTTACTGAATGTCGAGTCACCAGATTTAGGAGTCAAACTATAGTACTAGTGGTTCTCAAATGTTCTATTTGCAATGTACACTCTCAGAGTTACAGACCTGTTATGGCCATTCTAGGGCTATCTCTTCATGTGTATTATTGTTCGCTCATTTTGCAAAAATGGAATTTTGACAAGAAATGTCCACCACAACAGTGGGACAGTGGTGCCCATCACGTCAAAATGTGTGATGCGACTTTTAGATGTTGGCCAACCCGCCGAAATAATACAACCTGTGAGTGTGTAGATTCCAACTATCCACAACAATGTGACAGTGGAACTATACAAAAAAAGAAAAAACCCCAAACGCTATGCTCGGACCCAGCCAGCCAGCCAGGGACACACATAGCTCCGCATAGGAGTGGTTGCACCACTCAAAAACATCACAGAAGTCTTTAAACGTTTTAAATTAGCCCTCGTCTGGTAGAGTGTACACTTTACACTTTAGGGCACAAGGTTTTATATACACTTTCTTTCTCCTCTCTGTAAAATATAAGCTTACGATTTATAGGAGCAAGAATGGGGGGTCACTTCCTGTTTGGCGAGGATTTTGTCACTTCCTGTTTGGTGAGGAGGACTTCCAGGAGGCGGAGCTTGGCCTTAAGATGCTTGTATTCCTGGTATTCTGCTGCCATGGGAGAACGGTCTTCTTTCTGACAGATCCTGTGGGACAAAATGAAGGACACATTTAACTTAATATTATTATACTGTACATTAACGTTGTGCAGTGTGGACTTTGTCATTTTAGAATGTAGATAAAAAGCATTATTTTATACCTAGCAGATATGCAAGAAGCTCGTAGCTTCTATGAGCTTGTAGTCTAGTAGCCAAAAAGTGAACCCGGACATGTTGAGTACACCAACGTTTTATGTTAGAAATGTTGAGTATGGGTCCCCAGCATGTAGAAACTGCCGGATGCTAACTTGCATATGTTGAGCAATTTTCATAATAATAATAACAACCTATAGAAGGCAAAATATTCAAATTTTCATCATGCTTTATCTAGCATGTGATGTGTCAAACTAGGGGGTTTTCATGATGCTGAATCTATTTCAAACATTAATTTTGTAAAAAAATACTCATTGGGCATTAAGCCCAATGAGTGTTTTTTTTGCAAAACTAATGCTAATGCCCCCTAGTTTGACACATCAAATGCTACATAAAGCATATAGGTTGTTAATGGTATGGTCACATATTATGCCAATTATGAAAATTGCTCAACATATGCAAGTTAGCATCCGGCAGTTTCTACATGCTGGGGACCCATACTCAACATTTATAACATAAAACCTTGGTGTACTCAACATGTCCGGGTTCACAATGGGGCTCTATGGGCTGGCTACTAGACTATTGTAGAGATCTGCCATTTTTATTTCACTGTGTTTGTTTCACTATGAAGAATCAACTGACTGCGAGAAATGTACCCACATTTGATACAGTCTGACAAGATAAACGATACAGAGCCACCTCCCCGACAATATCCCCGGGACAGTTTGTTTATTTTTGGACCACAACTCTTATGTGAGACGATTTTAAGATGACCCTGTGTAATTAGAATAGAATATAAATGTATAGAATTGGCCTCAGTTCTTAATGGGTATAAACTGCATGGCTCTGGGAAGCAGTGCATCTCTCCTCCTCACCTCCCAGTCTGACGCTGAAACTCCTCCTCAAACTCCCTCAGAACTTTGCGGCTTCTCTTCTTCTCCGAGCGCGTCTCCCTCAGACACTGCAGGAGTTCAGACCTGGAGGACACATATTGTACAACGGCTGTAATGCTTGTTTGAAGTATAGAAGAAGCAACGATTAGCGCCGGTCTCAGTCTTCTGCTGCCACAGGGGTTCCCAAGCTGTGGTGCGTTCACCCCTTGTGGTGCGTTCACCCCTTGTGGTGCGTTCACACCCCTTGTGGTGCGTTCACCCCTTGTGGTGCGTTCACCCCTTGTGGTGCGTTCACACCCCTTGTGGTGCGTTCACCCCTTGTGGTGCGTTCACCCCTTGTGGTGCGTTCACACCCCTTGTGGTGCGTTCACCCCTTGTGGTGCGTTCACCCCTTGTGGTGCGTTCACACCCCTTGTGGTGCGTTCACCCCTTGTGGTGCGTTCACCCCTTGTGGTGCGTTCACACCCCTTGTGGTGCGTTCACACCCCTTGTGGTGCGTTCACCCCTTGTGGTGCGTTCACACCCCTTGTGGTGCGTTCACCCCTTGTGGTGCGTTCACCCCTTGTGGTGCGTTCACCCCTTGTGGTGCGTTCACACCCCTTGTGGTGCGTTCACCCCTTGTGGTGCGTTCACACCCCTTGTGGTGCGTTCACCCCTTGTGGTGCGTTCACCCCTTGTGGTGCGTTCACCCCTTGTGGTGCGTTCACCCCTTGTGGTGCGTTCACCCCTTGTGGTGCGTTCACACCCCTTGTGGTGCGTTCACCCCTTGTGGT